>NC_053408.1:22988212-23040712 GCF_016859285.1 Xiphias gladius
ATGTTGGGTTGTCAAGTTGTAAGCTAGCTAAGCGAAGCAGTTTAGGGCTGCAACTTACAATTATTTTCATTATCAAGTAAAAAAGGTATAAAGACTAATCTATACACAGCGGAAAACCAATACAACAGTCAGAGATATGACTACATTTATCCCGTGTCTGACCTGTATCTGTAGTATTTTATGCATTAACCAACATAAAGTGACTTAGTAAGGTGCTGGGCAACCACAAGCCACCAGAAGAGCTTCAGTGTTCCTTGCCATAGATTCTACGAGTCTCTGGACTCCACTGGATGGATGAAGACCATTCTTCCAAAAGATATTCCCTCATTTGTTTGATGTTTGTGATGGTGGTGGAGGGTGCTAACTTGACTTCTTCTCTCTCCCATGGCTTTGTGCTTTCTCATCTCTCTCCTCTCTCTTCCTGTTGCTTTCTCCAGGTGTTTCTGCCCTTGGTGCTAGAGAGTCTGGATCTGTGACTGCAAACCACCTACTGCCCCCATGATCCTGCTCAACACCCACTGCTTCAAATATTATGATTATTATCTTTTATTATATTTAGTTTTATTAGTACTATTATTCACCCTATTATTATAATTATTCGTTTTATTATTAGTCTCATTACTGTTATACATCTTTATGTTGTACCTGTACTTTGCTATGCCCCCCCCTCTCAACCCAGGCAGTCGGGGCAGACAGCCGCCCACCATGAGCCGGGTTCTGTTCAAGGTTTCTACCTTTTAAAAAGGAGTTTTTCCTTGCCGCTGTTGCCAAGTGCTTGCTCATGGGGGAATGTTGGGTATCTGTAAATATAACTATAAAGAGTGCAGTCTTGACCTGGTCTATATGAACAGTGCCCTGAGATAACATCTGTTGTGATTTGGCGCTATATAAAGAAAACTGAATTGAATTGAACTGAATTGAAATTGAAAGGAATTCACGCAATTTACTTCTTGGAACACCTCCCACTCTGAAAGAAATGTCACACTCTGCTTTTTCCACCATTGCCTGAAATCTTTAAATATCATTTGCAGTCTGCAAAACATGCAGTGGTATCACAAAATATGCCAGCAGCACCATCCCAAACCTCAGTACTCATTTGAGAAGATGACATACACACTCATGGTTACTGGTTACTGGTCTTCTGTTGGAGTCTGTGTCCTCTTCACTAGTGTTTACTGTAGCACTACCCTCCATGGTTGGGGTTAGAGCTTAGGTCATGTTATGGTTAGGCATCATACAGATGACTAGTTGGGGTTAAATCTGTCGTCAGACTGAGTTGAGGTTATTCATTGCAGAAGATGACTGTTTGGGGTCAGTACTAAGGCTGGGTTCAGGTTAAGCTAAAGGGAAACACAAATTGATGAGAAAATAGACCTCATCATAACACTGTCACAACATTCAACCCAAAGCTTGTAAGGTTAGCATTCGCAGCTCTCACATGGTACCCCCTAACTGCCTTCCTCCTGGCTGAAGGCAGTTGCTTATTTGGGAAGGTTTTAATGATATATATCTCTTGTGTTTGTGTGTAAGTCACTTTGGATAAATGCATGCTTAATGAATGTAGTGTAATGTAATGCAAATACTGAAGCTGTGATTTGTTTGATTTGACATGGACATGCGGCCATACAATTAAGAGATGGGTGACTCTGACCCTGCAATAGAGGTAAACAATCCTCAGCAGACAGCATTTCAGTGAAAACGCGTCGTCTTTGGACACTAGCCAAAACATTACCAAATCTATCACTCCCCATGTTTACTGTCACTGTTTTGAAACCAGACATAATGTTCTGGAACTATTTCTGATACAGTACTTGAAATAAAATTTGAGGAAATATTGATCTTTTTTATTTAGTTACTCAAAACTAAATACACTTGAAGTTATAAATAAGTAAAAATACCAAACTTCATAGAGTCTTAACTGAAATAATATTAAATACCAGCTGACATACAATTCAGCTCTCAAAAGATATTCACATAACAATGATAGTGAACAGAGAAAAACAGAATACTTGAGAAACTGAAGCAGATAATATTGGTATTTTGCTTGATAAATGACTTAAATGATTAATCGATGAATAAATATTGTTTACTATTTTCTGTAAGTCCACTAATCATTTCTGTAGAACGGTATTTGATTCACTGTGTATAACGGTTATATGATAACAATAATCAAGCCTTCAGGACAGTCCAGCCCTGTAGAGTGCACAGTGTAGTTAAGGCTTATACACAACAACACATAACTCTTGCTCTCCTTACCTGTTCTTTAGCTTGGGAAACCCAGGTCTGAATCAACAACTCCAGTCTGGACTTGTGGTACTTCTTAGTAGTCTTCACAGCAATAAAAATATCCTTCAACTCTAACAGGTCATGGGACCTAAACCCTGAAATTCCACCATCCTTTCTTCCAGGAGGAGCCCATCTTTCTAGGCCTCTTTTGGAGTCTACATCCCACTTATCATTCCTGGTAACTTCAGTCTTGATGGATCCCCCCTGGCCCGCTGAGCTCCCTTTCAGCCCTATGGCTGTGTCAGTTTCCCTGGCATGGATGGACACTGCTGGAACCCTGGTGTGGTGTGATGGGCCTGCTTGTGTAGCTCTCATTTGGGGTTTGGGCTGAGGCAGGTCCACCTGGCGAGCTGGGGGCTGGAGGGCCGGGATAAGCAGAAGCAGGAGGCCGCAGAATGCGAGGGAAAACAGGAAGCAGAACTTGCTGACAACGACTGAAGCTATGTGCATCCTGACTGGCCGATGGAGAGGGTTTGTCAGCCTCCAGGGCTGCAGTCACTTCCAACACCACCCTGTCCCATCCTCACAGCATCACATGGAGTCCTACAGAGAAAAGGAGAAGCTTCAGCTGCTAATCTTAAAATTCATTCAAAATCTCAAACAACAAATTCACATTTCAGCAGTGTGCAGACAGGAGTTAATGACACTCCCTTCTGAGTAGTGGCGAGAGCTCACACAGAAAGAATCAAATTATTAAGAGTCAAACCATCCTTACAAAGACATGGAGGGGTTCCTTGCCACCGCAAAGTAAAGTGTAGCTCTTCATCTAGAAGTTCACTATGTTTTTCTTTGTTTTTTTGTGTGTTATTGAACAAAAGCGCAGCAAGCAAAGTATCACTCATCTTAGTGGAAAATGCATTGCATTTCCTGTAGCTGCTTCACAATAAAAGCCCAAGAAATTAAATTCTGTAGCTACTTCATAATAAAAGCCCGGAAATTGCATTCCTGTAGCCACTTCACAATAAAGGCTTTACAGTGGTATGCAGGTGAAAAGATTTAAATGTGAAGTAGTAGTAGCAGGAATTGTTGTTTTAAATTAAGATACGGCTACATCAGCCTTCCATCATTTTTATAATATAGAAATAGAATGTTTTTGGACTATGATTTGGGTAATACGTAAATATTGGTCAGAGTGCTCACAAACGGTTTGTCAAAGTCGAACAAAGGTGAACTCTGACCTGTGAGTACACTATTGGAGATCACACTAAAACAGGAAAACTCCTGTTTGCAGGCTTCAATTGAATAGAATGGGAAACAGAGACTATACTTGCGGGATGGAAGTGTAATGTGAGCGTATCTATGGCAGTTATATAACACAGCTTCAACTGGAAGAAAACCATCAGTAACCAGTAAAATAATGTGATGATGGCTCTTTTTGTTATGACCAGCTTACAGTGGGCTGTACACCACCCATGGAAAACACAAGTACACAGCTGACTGGCCTCTCTACTTCCACGACCAAGTAGTTCTGAGAGCCATGCCAGGGCTCTATGCAACATAAAGCACACGCAAGAAGGGCTAGTAGGAGGTATACTAAAACTTTACCGATAACCGTGCCTATTATCCCTTTAATACCATTTAATTAATACTAAACAAGGAAGTTTTTTCCAGTAAACTTCTATGAAATTATTAGAAAATTACACATCTGTAATATAAATTGTTACCATGATTTGTCTAAATTTAGGTTCTGATGTATGTGACCTGTTCACTCAAAAAAAGTAACTAAACAGATTTTACTCCTTGCCTCAGAGGTTGCTTACGTATTACATTGCTCCATAACCCTTCATTAAAACTACAATACTACTGTACTACTCTAGTTAAAATATATTTTAAAATATTTGGCTTTTTACATTTCTCACTGTGTCAACCCCCTCCAACAATCGCATACAGTGTTCACTGGTTGCACCTCATTTCAAGAGATACCTCAACCACAGAGAGGGTTTTCTTCAAAGCTCAGGACAGGGGATGAAGGCCAGCATTTGCCCTGCCGAAGACTATGCCCACACTTTACCGCCTATATGAAATCTAAGTTTACATGTGAAAACATGTGGCCACAGCATTTTCAGGTTGTTTTTGTAAAGCTCTCTGTCCATACTGAGAAGCCAAAACATTAGGAACATGCTTAAATCTCCTCTCCGGTCTTCTTTCAGTTGCCAAACAACTGGTGCTGAAACATTTAGTTAATTAATTTATTAATCGAAATACAGAAAACTAATCGTGTAACAATTTTGAATTTGCCACCTCTCTAATGTGGGGATATTCTGCTTTTTACTGTTTTCTTTGTTTATCATTCTAAATGGAATATAGTATTTAGGATTTGGACTATTTAAAAAAAACAAAACAACACATCTGACTTTTCACACCTTTTCACTATTTTCTGACATTTAATAAACCAAAAATAGATTGACTGACATATAACTGACATTAATTGATAATGAAAGTAATCATTAGTTGCAGCTCTACAAACAACAAACTTCTGCATATGATCATAAACACAGGTTGACAACCACAACTGTGCTGTGAGAGCGACCAGTCTGATGCTTAAAACGGCTGAGCACAGAAAGGTTCAGAGGCAGAAAACAGAAAATCGCCTTCTTTACTTTAATGCCACTCAGCCCCTGACCATCAGGCTTAAGACACTGTTTTCCAAGAGCCCAAACTGAGAGAAAAATGTGCATTTCAAAGTCAGTTGGCACACTGTGACCATACTTAAAGTGTCTTTGAGCAAGGCACGGAAGTTTTCACAGTTTTCAAGGGTGCTATTCTGTTGTTGACCTATGACCTCCCAAAAGAACAAGGATGTGGAATTGTAGGAGGGGGAGGGACGAGAGCAGGGAGCAATAAATTATCGTATTACAATCATAAAAGTGATTATTAACAGCTGTAATACATATCCAAACAGAGTGGTAAAGCTTGTAAGTGTTTCCATGTTGAGTCCAAATGCCATTGTTATCCCACTATAAAGACAACAATCTGTTTTACATAGGCTACAGGTGCAGATATACATTCATTCATTTACAACTACCAAAAAGGTGCTATTTCCAGGACTGATCAAATTGTAATTTGATCTGCTTTTCGGCACTGTCTGCAGTAACCCAACCTGTCAGGGCGAAGTCTTAGACCACGCTGAAGTTAGCTTCTGAGTGCCGAGCGACCAATTCTCCATTCTTTGCACATCACACTATTGTGAAAGGGCATTACACATTGTAGTTAAAGCCTTAACGCTTTTTGAAACCCACTATCCAATTTGTGAAATTTTATTATGAGAGGAAGAAAGGGCGATTTCCTTGTTTTTCCACATCTAGTCCACATTAGACCAGGTCCAGATAAAAAAACCACTACACTTAGACTTTTCAAATCTGTACTAGATTTTCCTAGACAAGCCAGAGTCTCTTTAAAAGACAGTTTCGTTTTTTATGAAACCTTTATTCTATTTGTCAAAACAGAAAGAAATAGTGATTTAATGGATTTTTCATATCTTGGCCATATCGGACGAGGTCCAGATCAAAAACAGGTATATTTGATTTGTCAAATCTGGACTACATTATAGACTGTAAAACGCAATGCTAGGACTCTGAAACACAATAGCCAGTGTGGCAAATGACTAGGCTACTATGCAGGTCTACAGTAAAAACCTCTGTGGATAACGGGGTGATGAGGATCATGTCTGCAGGCAGGTGGGAGGTCAAGTGAGTGGCAAAGGCAGGAAGACAAGGAGGACAAGTGGTGGGAGGAGAAGAAGAGCAGGGTCTGAAATGATAGTGGAGGTTAGTGGACATTTAACAGGATGACTTACATGATTTCTCAATCTAATGTTGAGAATTGTGAGGATGAAGTATTGACAGAAAGCTTTTCATAAAAATATCTTCATATATAGATCAAATGAAGAACAAGCACACAAATGGCTGAAAAATGCTCTAACACAAGCCACAGTAAAGGCAAAGGCAAAGATAACGAAAATTGCCTCAGAGGAAGCAGTGAGAGGTTGAACGTGGCCAGTTAGAGGAAAGGAGAAAGAACTACACTCTTGTTGATTTGGAAGAAGAATCCGAGGAGTAAACGAACCAAGCTAAATCTAGAAAGATGCTTGATTGTATTTCAAAAGGTAAAAACAACTTTTTTCTTTTCTTTTGAAGTGAGCAAGAGGAGATCCTCATGTGAGTCAAAAACGAAATGCAGAGATGTGGACTTGTTTGAAGAACTTCTAGCCAAAGAAGGACGTGTTGCTATGGCACTTGCTATAAAGCAGTCAAATCGCTATGTAAAACTTTCACAAGTCTGAAACTGTGTTTTAAAGAGTCCTCGGCTTGTCTCGGACACTCTAGTCCAGATTTGGCTGGTTTAAGTATAGTGGTTTTTGATCTGGACCTGGTCCAATGCGGACTGGTTGTGGAAAAAGAGCCGTGAACTCGCCCTTTCTTTATTCAAGAATAAAATGAAGCTTTCCCACACTTGAAAGTGGGTTTCAAACAGCGCTAAGGCTCGAGGAATTAAAATGTCTAACACACTTTCGCTCAGCACTGTAGGTCAAGTTTCCCTCAACTTTCCCCTTCCCTGCCGAATCGGAGGCGAACTTGTTCAACCCATGCTTTCAGTGAGGCAACCTGGCAGCTCATCTGTCTAGAAAGCAACAGTCTCCGTACCTGATACTTGACTTGCAGCCGCTGCCTCTTTAACTGTGCAACGGCGACATTTAAACTCACTCAGCTATGCCACTTCAGATTAAAGAATAATTTAAGATAGGCAATGTTACATGTTGTTATGGCACATGATTTGAAGTAAGACAAGGTTGAATTCGGAATACGTATAATTTCTCTCATGTTCTACGAGACACGAGAAAAGTCACTGTGTAAATGGAAAAAAAATTCCAAGCAGAGTTCGGCGTGGTGAGACAGCTGGCGAAAGACTAGCATCGGGGCTTATCTGCAGTACTTACCATGAAATACCAGAGGACACATCTGACTTCTTCTTGCTAGTTATAACACTTTGAAGTCGGTCGGAAAAAGGCAAGGAATCATACAGCTTGTACTGAAGCACAACTAGCTTGCTGGAAAACCTGGGTTTCGACGGCGCTGAACGATAAATTCCACCGGATCAACAGCTCCACTTGTTGTCTTCCTTTTTCGTTCCGACGTGACTTTAAATTCCCAACAGTCTGCCCTCACGGATCAGATCACTGGTTTCATTCGGCGTTCGGGACGTTATTCGGAGGACTATGCAAGCGCAGGGCTTCTTCTACCTCCAGCCTGTCCGCTTCAAGGTAACAAAACATTCCACAAACCACTGAACTCAGCTCGGAGAAAGCACGCCATAACAATAACATTTTTATTCCGGTCAGGTCTTTCAGAGTAAAAGATTTCTTGTGTAACTTTCAGAGAAGCATTTTCCTAATACTGGGTAAACACAAGTAAAAACGTGTAATTTCATGAAATATTTCCTGTGAATCCACATTATACCCATAGTGTTTTTTCTGTTAGTTTTTGTTTAAAAAAAAAAGTAATTACACAAGAAAAACATTTATTACAATTTGTTACCATTGGTTTCGATCAGTCGTATTGCAAACGTATTTAACACAAAGTTATTTCTCTTCTTTTATAAGGTATGTCCCACAACTTGGAATGGTCACGATGAATAGGTTTCTCAATGATGTTAAAATGTAATGCTTTTATTCTTAAAAGCGTGTACTTCTGGTATTGCTTTGGCTAAACTCTCACGAGCTTGACACGGCTCTCAGTCGCTTCTCTGTGCTGTGATCATTGTTTGTTTCTAACGCTGACTTCTTCAGCTGCAGCTCAGCGCCCTCTGACTGGCAGTGGTTTACCAGCAGCGTTTGAAGCTGCTTCACTCTGCGAAACATGATACTGTATGGTGTGTTTATTTATATATATATATATAATATATATATATGACATATATGACATACATTGTCATATATATATGACAATGCCCCCATCCTGAATGGTTTGATGAGTATGAAAATGATGTGAATCACATGTTATGGCCTTCGCAGTCTCCACATCTCAACCCGAATGAACACCTACGGGAGATTTTGGACCGACGTGTCAGACAGCAATTCAATTATATTCAGTTTAATTTATAGAATGCCAAATCACAACAGAGGTTATCTCAGGGCACTTTTTAAGTATAGCAGGTCTAGACCAGACTCTTTATAGTTATATTTACAGATACCCAACATTCCCCCATGAGCAAGCACTTGGCAACAGCGGCAAGGAAAAACTCCCTTTTAAAAGGTAGAAACCTTGAACAGAACCTGGCTCATGGTGGGGGCCGTCTGCCCCGACTGCCTGGGTTGAGAGAGGGGGGGCATAGCACAGTACAGGTACAACATAAAGATGTATAACAGTAATGAGACTAATAATAAAACGAATAATTATCATAATAGGGTGAATAATAGTACTAATAAAACTAAATATAATAAAAGATGGCAAGGGCCAAGGGCAGAAACACCTGGAGAAAGCAACAGGAAGAGAGAGGAGAGAGATGAGAAAGTACAAAGCCATGGGAGAGAGAAGAAGTCAAGTTAGCACCCTCCACCACCATCACAAACATCAAACAAATGAGGGAATACCTTTTGGAAGAATGGTCTTCATCCATCCAGTGGAGTCCAGAGACTCGTAGAATCTATGGCAAGGAACACTGAAGCTCTTCTGGTGGCTTGTGGTTGCCCAGCACCTTACTAAGTCACTTTATGTTGGTTAATGCATAAAATACTACAGATACAGGTCAGGAGCTCCAGTTAATGTTCACATCAAACATCAGAATGGAGGAAAAATGTGATCTCAGTGACTTTGACCGTGGTATGACTGTTGGTGCAAGACGGGCTGGTTTGAATGTTTCTGGAACTGCTGATCTCCTAGGATTTTCACGCACAACATTCTCTTCTGAGTTTACCACACGTGCCAAAAACAAAGAAAAACCCAACACCTTAGCAAGACACTTTATGTTGGTTAATGCATAAAATGACTTGTAATTCTAATGGAGAATTTTCACATTGATGTATTGGTACTTAAGTTACTTGAGTAAAGGATCTGAATACTTCTTCCGCCACTGCAGATATCTGAAAACCTGCACAAATAAATCCAAAACTTCAAAATGGATATACCACTACAAGTGAGAGAATACTGTAAGTTTTATTGATATTTGGATGCAGTTACCCTTTAACATATTCATACACATACATTCGTCCATGGTGGTCCGTAGCGGTTTCTGCGTGTTCACGGTTTTTGTGCAGGAATGACCTGGAAGACAAAACATGTTTTGACCAAGAACTGTGCGGAGGTTTAACCTTTGAGCCAGGCGGAGCACAGATACAGCGTCCTGCAGCCTGCAGCCAGCCCCCACCGCTCCTGGTGAGTAGCTCCACGGTCTCATTACAATCACAAACCATAAGGGGTGAATTAGTATTTGGATGCAGGGAAATGTTTGGGAGATTTCGAAGCGATGAGGAAGTAGCAGCTGAGTTTGGCTCGATCAGCCCAGGCGGTAAACACGAGCGAGTCACATGACCGATCGCTTCTCTTTAATCTGTAATTGTATCCGTCCTGTTGTAAGGAAATCTGCAGCTGATCTCTGCGGACAGGACCGACCATGGAGATTTCGTTTTCGGGTAAACGAGCTCTGGTCACCGGAGCTGGAAAAGGTAAAGACGCCAACTAGCACAAATACCCACACAAGATGTTTTCAGTGCGTACACTGCTCTAACAATCACAGCCCTGCAGGAAGAACTGGGTCCACATTCCCTAACCACCACCCAACCGCTGAAAAGTTATTTAAATGTACGAATCGGTCTCGTTTTTCAAACATTGTATTCATAAAACGCACGAGTTCTGTCCCTGTTTCGTTCAAGCCAGCAACATCGGGCTGGATCCTGATTTGTCCTGCCGTTGAGGAAGCAGGGCCGCGGTAAGGCTCGCCACGGCTGAGCCACTGAACTGCCCTGCTCTGATGCAGTCTGGCACGGCTGCTGTTAGAGTCCAAGGCTTGGGAGGAGATTCTGGGCGAAGTGAAGCCTGCTCCCCCACTACGTGGTTTCTCTACCCGAACCTAACCTTATCACTAACCAGTCGTCTCTTATGATGCTTAACCTGACCCCAGCCTTACCCAAACCCTAACTCTGCCTAATCCCGAGACTTGGAATCTTAACATCTAGCACATTTCTAGCCTAGGTCCTGGCATAGTGCCACTCACCACAATGAAAAAGTTTAGAATATGATAAAGAACAAAATGAGCCGTGTAACTAAAATATAATAATGATAAAATTCAATTATTGAGATGACACTGAAACAAAATTGAGTTTGTAGTTGTCCTCTATCAGCTCTCTACAATAATGAAGCTGCACAGGTGACCTGAATTAAACAGTTTAGGTTCGGGTGTTTGCTGCAGGCAATGCCCTTGAAGCATTTTAACATTAAATGTTCTTTGCTTAACTTTGCTGTCCCAGTACACAGCTTTGCAGATAGACCCTGCACGGGGCTGTTCCTGCATCGCTCTAGTCTTTGTTTTAAAAGCATTTGTCTCAATGGAATTAATCAGTCAGCCATTTACATACTTGAATAGCAAGGCTGGAAGCCAATCAGACATCTATTCACACATTTGTAACTCAAACCCAAATTGGAAAATAGATATATTTCCATAGAGGAGGACAAATCTATTTATGGTGTTGGAGAAATGAAGACACTGAAATGACATTGCTGCCGTCCCGTCCCGTTGTTGCTTAGATTGAATAAAAAAAGTTAGAAGTTAACCTCCCATACAAGGAAACACAGAGGGGAGGGACACTTTTAATCCTCTCCTACCTGAGTGTAAAGAAAGTGGACAGGGCATGCATCATATGATTCAACTTTAACTTTATTGTCCGAAGAAAAAAGGAAATTTGTCTTGTAGCCAGGTGAAACATAGAGTACACACAGACTGGATTGTAGCGAATGCATAAAACATAAAATACATATGTAAAACATGCTAAAACCCATCATATCAGCTCACATAAAATACAATCAAGTGAAAGCGTAATATTAAACCTGCAGTCAGTGGTTAACAGCATGATCACCATAACCTCAGCGAAATGCTGTTTCAAAGCCCTCTCCAGAACTATCCTGGTTTATAATTCTGGCAAGGAAATGAAAAGAAAAAAAGTGTGTAATTGTAGAATGTAGAGTCATTAGGGCCACGAAATCCACACATTCCCAGAAACTGGAAATAAGGATCATTGAGGACATGACCTTGGTGTCAAGCTACAGGCCTGGACCCACAGATTCTTCAGGTCCATCATAACAAACTTATGCTATGCAGTAAAACATTGCTGAAACCCACATAATTTCATTTAAATTCCAAAGTTAACAAATATGTACAGCTGAATTTTGGAGAAATGTGTCTAAAATGATGTAGAAGACATCTTTAATATTCATTTTGATGGAGCATTACAGCCATGGAAGATATTATGTCTTGGGTTTAAACATTAATTTCACACAATGTAAGTATCAAATACAGCTTCAGTCAAGTGCAATCATGATTAGGGCTTGGTTAAAGTTTTGCACTTTTCACTACTGGTATCAGAAGTATGAACATGTTTTTTTCAAGTGTTAAATGCTGTTTAAAGACAAGCAGCTGTACAATAACTTTGTCTAAATAAAATAGTCTAACATCTGTAAGGGACTATCTGGTCATTATACAAATTAAACAAAAACATGAATCTGAACAGACATTTTATGTCAGATTTCAGTATGTGATAGTTTGTGATACTGGGGCACATTTTGGTCCTAAAAAAAGAAGTGACACAGCTCTAACTAGAATGGCAGTCAGTCAGTAGAGTGCAGACCTCCGCCAAGGCCAATGTCAAACAACATACACCAGAGTTCAGAGGAAAAAACTTCAAATCCACAGTAAATGAGCTGGATCTGCCCCAAAATGTAACAGGTTCTTCCCTGGTCCATTTCCCATCCCTGCTGCAAATCAGTTCAGTAGTGTTTGCGTAATCCTGGTGACAAACCAACAAAAACAAAAAAAATCCAACTAACAGACACAGGTGAAAACAAAACCTCCTTGGCAGCTGTCATTATTATTTGATTGGAATTTATTCTTTTAACAAAAAAATCTCATGACTTGTTCATGGTGAGTTCCACTCATCAAAGACTTTAGTAACAAAGTAACACTTTATTTAAATCTTCCAATCTAGCATTTATGAGCACTAATTATCAATGGTTTATGACAATGTATGATTTAGTTGTAAACAGTTACGTGTTATTAATGTATTTGTTACCAACTCTAACTCCTCCTGTGGACACACAGAAGTGGAGGCTGCTTGATGCACAGATAATTAACGATAACGTAGTAAAACACAGATGGAAATATATAAAATATGTTTTCATAGGAGAAGATATAATTGCTGACAAACACTGTACATTAATAAACACTGCATTATATGTTATACATCATTTATTAAATGTTTGTATACTGCTTATAAATGCTAAGTGTTAACAAAAATTAACTGAAAAAGCTGAGGTGATGATATTGAATGTGAATGATGTGCATGTGAACTGATCAACATGTTGGATGAATTTGCATGTTCCCTCAAAGAGTCTTAGTCAGTTCCAATACAGTGCAAAAATGGAATAAAAAAAGGCTTTGTTAATGGAGGGCAGTTTGGCATAGCCTGAGACATGTGTGGAATGTTTGTGTCAGCTCTGGTGTCTCAGCAGCAGCTCCACTCTGTAATAAGTCTTTGTGTTTATGGATGTTTTGTGTCTCAGGGATTGGCAGGGCCACGGCTCTAGCTCTAGCAAGCTGTGGGGCAGAGGTCACGGCAGTCACGCGCACACAGGCAGACCTGACCAGTCTAATGCAGGAGGTAATTTAGTTTATTATTCAGACTCTTCCATGTTATTTAGTGGCAGTATATCAGTATATCAGAGCTTTCAGAACAGAGTCAATTTAGACTTGGATGATGATGTTGGAAACTGGTAATTAAAGGAACTCTGATATGACATGAATGTGGCAGGAAGCAACTTTTTGCAGTTTTGCAATCATCTTTTTTTGCAAATAACAAGGCAACTTATAAATTATAAAATAAGAAAAAATTAAAGTAACTTTTAAAAATAATTTCAAAAGGTAGATGAACGTTTTAAAAATCATCGACCAGAAATCTTGTAAATTGAAGCAGTTTGTGAAGCCTGATATCAAAAGCATTCGAGTCAAATGAGATAACACCACAGATTTTAGCCTCTTTCTGTATAGTACACTCAGAAGTAATTCAGAATGGTTTCTTCCTCTGAGGAGAACAATTGAGCTGTGTCCTGATTACGTACTAAATTCTACAGCATGCGCTTTATACTGATTTTCATAGTATACCATTTTAGCGAGTCAGTATACACATAATCATAAAACAAGAAATGTACCATTTTTTACTAACTGGATATGATTCTGTTTGACTACCTATGGTGTTCATTGTAGAATGCATCAATACTGGTTGTCTATCAAAGTCTAATACAGGAACAAATCCAATTTACACAATTCTCTTTTTGCCCTTCTCCTTCTTCATCTACTTCTTCTGTTATCTGCATCGACATGTCTGGTTTTGGCTTCCTCTCACAGTGTGCATCCATTACCTCGGTGTGTGTGGACCTGGCGGACTGGGAGGCAACGGAGGCAGCGCTGCAGGATGTTGGCCCCATTGATCTGCTGGTGAATAATGCCGCCTGTGCCAACCTGCAGCCATTTCTGGCAGTCACACCTGACCAGTTTGACCAGTAAGATAAATATCAGATACTTTTATGATCCCCAGCTAAGAATTTGCACCAGTAAATAGTCACAGGTTACAGCACAATGTAGAACATATGAGTCAGAGTTTACAGTTCCATCGTGTGGCAGCCTGTTACGTTTATTATGTTCTAAGGTGTCTTTCATCTCCAGGTCATTCAATGTGAATGTTAAAGCTGTGCTGCATGTGTCCCAGGTAAAATAATGTCTCTATAAAATACAAATCCATATTACTACACTGCCTTTGAATTCCATTTTGTAGTTTGGTCTTTCTGTAGATGAAGTGACATGCTATCCAGATCTTTCCAGCAGCTACAATATAGTTCAAATCCAATTTCCAACTGGTTTTTGAGCAAAATACTTCAATTCAATTCAGATCAATTCAATTTTATTTACATAGCGCCAAATCATAACAGAGGTTATCTCAGGGCACTTTTCATATAGAGCAGGTCTCTTTATAGTTAAATTAAGCAAGCACTTGAGCAAGCCCTTGGCAACAGCGGCAAGGAAAAACTCTCTTTTAACAGGTAGAAAACCTTTAACAGAACCCGGCTCGTGGTGGGGGCCTCCTGCCCCGACTGGCTGGGTTGAGAGAGAAAGAGAGAGAGGGAGAAAACAGAGAGAGAGAGGGAGAGAAGGGGGGCAGGAGGGAGGAAAGAGAACATAGCACAGTTACTTGTACAACATAAAGATTTATAACAGTAATGAGTAATAATAACTCACTAATAATAAAACTAATAATTATAATAATAGGGTGAATAATAATACTAATTAAACTAAATATGATAATAATAATAATGTTAATAATAATAATTGAAGCAGTGGGTGTTGAGCAGGATCATGGGGGCAGTAGGTGATTTGCAGTCAAAGATCCAGACTTTCTAGCACCAGGGGCAGAAATACCTGCAGAAAGCGACAGGAAGAGAGAGGATAGAGACGAGAAAGCAAAAACTACGGGAGAGAGAAGAAGTCAAGTTAGTAACGAGCATTGACGTGACATGAATGTGTACAGATGGAGAGGGAGAGGAGGAGAGAGGAGCTCGGTGGATCATGGGAAGTCCCCTGGCAGTCTAGGCCTATAGCAGCATAACTACGGGGTGGTTCAAGCCAAGCCTGAGTCAACCCTAACTATAAGCTTTATCAAAAAGGAAGGTTTTAAGCCTACTCTTAAACGTGGAGAGGGTGTCTGGCTCCCGGACCCAAAATGATAGATGGTTCCACAGTAGAGGAGCCTGATAACTGAAGGCTCTGCCTCCCATTCTACTTTTAATAATCCAAGCTAGAAGTAACAAAAGCATGGACTAGTTTTTCTGCATCTTTTTGAGACAGGTTGTGCCTGATTTTTGCAATCCTTCATAGGTGAAAAAAGGCAGTCCTTGAACTTTGTTTTATTTGGGATTTAAAGGACATTTCCTGATCAAAGATAACTCCAAGATTCCTGACGGTGGTGCTGGAGGCCAGGGCAAAGCCATCCAGATGAACCTTTTTATTAGATATGGTGTGTCTGAGGTGTTGTGGGCCAAGCACAATAACTTCAATTTTGCCTGAGTTTATCAGCAGGAAGTTGCTGTTCATCCAGGTCTTTATGTCCTTAAGGCAAGTTTGAAGTTTAGCTAACTGATTGGTTTCATCAGGCCTCATTGACAAGTACAATTGGGTATCGTCTGCATAACAATGGAAGTGTATGGAGCGTTTCGTAATAATATTGCCTAAAGGCAGCATATATAAGGTGAATTGAACTGGTCCAAACACAGAACCTTGTGGAACTCCGTGACTTACTTTTGAGTATATATGGAGGATTTATCGTTAATGTGCACAAACTGAAATCAATCTGATAAATAGAACTTAAACCAGTTTAGAACGGCTCCTTTAAAGCCAATTAAATGTTCCAGTCTCTGTAATAGGATGGGATGGTCAATATCAAATGCAGCACTAAGAACTAACAAGACAAGTACAGAGACAAGTCCTTTTTCCGATGCAATTAGAAGGTCATTTGTAACTTTCACCAGTGCTTTCTTTGTGCTGTGATGCACTCTAAATCCTGACTGAAAATCCTCCAATAAACTATTATCATGTAAAAAGTCACACAACTGGTTGGCGACAGCTTTCTCTAGGATCATAGAGAGAAAGGGAAGGTTAGATATGGGTTTATAGTTGGCTAAAACCTATGAATCAACAGTAGGCTTTTTAAGAAAAGGTTTAATTACAGCTATTTTAAAGAAATGCACTACATAGCCTGTTAATAAAGACATATTGATTATATCTAGTAAAGAGGTGCTAACTAAGGGTAAAACTTTCTTAAGCAGCCTAGTTGGGATGGGGTCTAAGAGACAACTTGATGGTTTAGATGAAGATATTGTTGAAGTTAGTTGGTGAAGGTGGATGGGAGAGAAATTGTCTAAGTATACATCAGGTTTTACAGCTGTTTCTAATGTTCCTGTGTTTGAAGATAAATCAATGCCGGTTGAGGGCAGGAGGTGGTGAATTTTGTCTCTAATAGCTAAGATTTTATCATCAAAGAAGCTCATGAAATTGTCATTCCTGAGAGCTATGGGAATACATGGATCAATAGGGCTATGACTCTGTCAGTCTGGCTGCAGTGCTGAAAAGAACCCGAGGGTTCTTTTTATTTTCCTCTATTAGAATTGAGTAATAGGCAGCTCTGGCATTACAGAGGGCCTTCCTATATGTTTTAAGACTATCATGCCAGGCTAAGCAAGATTCTTCCGGTTTGGTAGAACACCATATTATTTCAAGTTTTCACATAGTGCTTTAATATGCAGGTTTGGGAGTTAAATTATGGAGCTAACCTCCTTTATTTTATTATCATCTTTTTTAGAGGGGCTATAGAGTCGAGTGTCATTCTCATTGAGCCTGCAGCACTAGCAACAAGATGGTCCATTTGGGAGGGACTAAAGTTAGCATAGGAGTCCACTTTTATATTGAATCATGGCAGCGAATTAAGTGCTGATGCAATCAGTTCCTTAAATTTAGCTAGAGCACTATCAGATAGACATCTACAAAAGACATTTCTGCCTAATAGTGTTTAGTCCAGTAACAGGAATTCAAAAGTTATTAAATAATGGTCCGATAAAAGAGGATTCTATGGTAAGACTATTAAATGTTCAATTTCAATGCCATAAGTTAGAACGATGTGGAGGGTGCGGTTAAAACAGTGAGTGGGTTTATTTACACTCTGAGCGAAGCCAATGGAGTCTAATAATGAGATGAAGGCAGTTCTAAGGCTCATTATCAACATCCACGTACTATAATTACTTTGTCTGTACTAAGGACTAAACTTGATAAAAACTCTGAGAATTCAGATAAAAATTCAGAGTATGGGACAGGAATACAGTACACTATAACAAATAGAACACATTTATTACATGTACCATTATTGCTAAAGGAGGCAGAGGAATAACTTAACATAAGACACAACGAACAAGATAGAGCAGGAGAGAGAGAGAAGCCATCGCTAACTGCTAAGCTAAAGTAACTAGTGGATGTGAAAAGCATGTAACCAACTGTGAAGTAGCGAGAAAATCGCTAACAGAAAGAGAGAGCTGAGAGTGCTTAAGCAGAACTAATGTAGGTTTAAACAGCGGGTAATTAGCTGCTGTAATGAAGAAAATAGCAAAATTAACTGGGTAGAGGCAGAGCAGCAGAACTCGCTGCCAGTCACACAGAAGCTGGCAACAGGAAATGACACTATACGCTTGCCTCAGCACGTCATTCTTTACTTAAATTTGTTTACCTTCAGGTGTCAGACTTTCATGGCTTCAACTGTACATTTGAAAATAACCACCTGGTCTCTGTGCTAAACACAGAACTAAGACAGCACCCCTTAAAGCAATAAAGAATATCAAAATAGATTTGGTACTTCCTGACCTCATTGGTGCATTCAATATAGTTGATTTCAAAATAAATCATAGGTCTCTTTGGTAAAGTTCTTGACTGGTTTTGGTCTTACCAAACAAGTCAATTGTTTCCCTTAAGGGAGTTCTTTTCAGAAAGAGTTAATCACTGATTGGATGGCACTTTTTTCAGTTAATTATTAATATCAAAACATTAACAGTAAACTCAGGTTTTGTTGTCAGGGAATGTACAACAAAACTTAAACTGGCTCTCCTGTAACGCCTCAGTATGTCAAATACATAAGCTCTAACTTGATAAAAGTACTGTTACTTTAAATTCAAATGTCTGCCTCATCAAACTGCTTCTGCTCAACTGAACAAAACCTCTGTCTCTGTGGGCAGATAGTGGCTCGTGGAATGAAGGCCAGAGGATCAGGAGGCTCCATTGTCAACGTGTCCAGCCAGGCCTCACAGTGTGCCCTCAGAGACCATGCTGTCTACTGTGAGTAAGAGAGGAACAGCCATTTGTCAATGTTCACCTGGAGCCTAGCTGTGTATCCTGTCCTCAAGTACACTTCAGGGAAAGAAAAATATTTCAGTTTTTGGAGTGCCTAAATGAAAGTGGTTGAGTAACAATAACTACAAAACTATTTCTGTTGTTTCTGTCTCTGTGTCCTTGTCACTGTCCAGGTGCCACTAAAGGAGCCCTGGACATGCTGACTAAAGTGATGGCTCTAGAGCTTGGACCCCACCAGGTACCATCACTCCTAAGGCCCTTTTTGACCCAAAGTCACAGGAACTTAAATCCAATTTAAATCTGATTATGATAATGTTCTATCATGTTGTACATCTGTCTTTTCCACAACCCTAGCAATTTAAAAGTAGTGTTAGAAACAGAGCATTTCACTAACCTGTTAGCAGTTAGCATGAAGCTTTTGGCTTTCATAACTGGAGCATCGACATAACTTCACAGCATTTTACATTTAGGATTTGGCTGACACTTTAGTTGCTGCTCTGCTGGATCTGTGCCCCAGCAGCACATCCAAACAATTGAACCATTAGCTGGTCTGTCTGTTGGAGCCACTTCTACTGTCGTCCTCCGTGATTTTTTTCCAGTCTATTTTAACCTATCTCAGCACTGTTGGAGGTTTTCAACTTCCCAGAGGATGTTGTCCTCTGAAAAAAGGCTTAGAGTAACAAAACAGCAGGCTCAACAGCAGTTTTTCATTGCCCTCTCTACCTGGAAGTTTTAGTCTACTTCACCTCTGACCAAACTCAGCACTCATCACTAATCAGTGTGACTGAGTATGGTCATAGAGGTCAAACCAACCAAGGTCAGCAAAAACAAGACTTTCAACTGTTGTTACATTATGCTTTAAGAAAAAGTCTGAACTTTGTTACTGGTCCACTGGTCATACAATCTCTTGTGTGGATCCATTATGGTTAATCTCAAAATTAAAACAAAAAAGTTTCAACGCAAAACATCATGTTTGTTGTAGTTAAAATGGAGGTTGTAAAAAGGAAACCAATCAGCAGTATTCAGTGCTTTAAACCCCCTCCTGATTACTCAGTACTTGTGCGTCTGGAAAGAACTATTCTCCTAGTTTTGTGAAGGCAAGAACCAGGGCCCCTTGAACTAAGTTCAGACCCTGATTCCTCCAGTGATAACACAGGTAAAGTTCTTGAGTTGCTAAATATATTCCTGGTACCCTACAATAGGTCATTAGGTCTTACAGTGGGCTAGAATGAATTTATATTTATTTACTGAATAGAAAAATCAGTCCCTTTTATATTATAATACAATCCAAAACACACTCATATTCATTTACTGACAATTATGACTTCACATTATACTTGATTATTTTTTAGGCATTTCTACTTTATATTTTATATTTGGGATCAGTAAAGTCTTAAGCCATCTTTTCTTACCAAACCTTGTCCACCATGATTACTGCTGCCAGTACTACTGCTATCACTAATACTTTGAACAATGATAGCAATACAGTGAAGGAGTTTTGTAGAATGAAATATTAAAGAGGATGTAATATTAACAGAGCACAATAAATCCACCTCATTTGTCTCTGCTGTTGAAGAACATTTAATACCTTTAAAGTCAAGAGATGTCTCATTGACTGAATGTTGGAGTTTTTTTAACTGAAGTGCCAGTGTTGTGCTGTGATCAGATCCGTGTGAACAGTGTGAACCCCACAGTGGTGATGACTGAGATGGGTCGTCTGGGCTGGAGCAACCCCGAAAAAGCCAAGATCATGGTGTCCCGCATCCCGCTAGGCCGTTTCGCAGGTCAGACACAGCAGGCTGTATATACATACACTATTGTTGACTTCAAGCGCAGTAGGATGCTGCAGATGAGTGCGGTTATCTGGGGCAAATGCACAGATTCTTTTTTGATGGTTCTGTTCTGTGGTACAGTGACATGTAAGCTGAGACTATCCCATCATGCATTTGGTGAGTGGCAGGTGAAATGCTAGACTGGTCAGCAGTCTATCTGGTTCATATCTGCAAATCTTTAAAGAATAGTTCAACATTTTGGGAAATACACTTTCATTTTGAGAGTTAGGTCGGATGACGGATATCAAACTCTGTTTGCTAACAAGTTAGCCACAAGAACTTTATACGGTGATAATACTTTATGTTGTTGTATTGCTCACAGCTTGTTTCTGCTGCCCCTAAGTGGACAAAAAATGCAGTAATACGCAGACATGAGACTGGTAACAGTTTTCTTATCTCACTCTCATAGGGAAAGCAAATAAGTGTTTCCCATCATGTCTAACTTTGTCTTGATATTTCAGTTGTCCATTTTTAAAAAGGGACCTGGAGGGTGAGTTCCCACTGCTCAGCCTCCTCACAGAGTTCATACCAGGGTGCTGAAAAGGAGCCTGATGGTTGATTCAGATTCAGGAATGTGGATTCTATCCTGGTTGTGGAACAATGGAACAGCGGTTCCCCCCTGCCTGCCCATGCTGTCTAAATGTGTTTTGTGAACTTGGAAAGTGCTTATATGTCCTCTTATAACTGGAGAGAGAACTGTGTCCACTTTCTCTGCATTGAAGTATAGAAAGTTCTCGGCCAGTTTTAGACTCCACCAAGACTCTCTCCTCGTTCATGGTTTTCACAGTAAGGATCTTGAGGTGCAACCAAAGAATGGAATCAAATCTAGATCTAATCTTTTTGTCAGCATGGGTATAAACTAAATGTAAGTTTTGGCTTGTGTGCTATTATAATTTAAAACTCTTTGGATATGGAAAGCTGCACTGTTTTGTCCCAAGTGCTACAATCACGCTGTGTACATATACACTGTATGAATTTGTGGACCCCAGTGTTAACTGAGCTCACTGTGTGTTTGTGTGCAGAGGTGGAGGACGTGGTGAACAGTATTTTATTCCTGCTGAGTGATAAGAGTAACATGACGAATGGAGTCACTCTGCCAGTGGACGGAGGCTTTCTAGCATGCTGACCAACATGAGCCACACTTCAGCATGCCGGCCCAATGCTCAGAGGAAAATCAAAAACAACCTGTCTCATCACCTCACTATGTTACACACACAAAGGTCAATTTGATTTACTAAATAAATGCACCCACTGCAAAACCACCAGATGTCCTGTGTTTCTTGTCTTCCTTTAAGTCTATTCTCTCTCAGTTAGCCTGTATTCTCTTATTCAGTAAGTGTCTACACATAAAGGTTCTCCAGAGGTCACTCACAGGTCCCTTACTATAAGCAGTAGTTCATAGTTTGCCTCTTGCATGGCTGTAAGTGTGCAGTTGCCTTTCTGCCATCAGCAGTAACCATTATAACCAAGGCTCTATAGATGAGCATGTGTAGGGGATGAAGACATTCAAGGAGAGGAATGCAGTGCCACAGTCTCAGATTTGATTTGGCATTACACTAGTTAACTTCTAATGTCTGTATCGCCCACACTTTTCTCCTTGATGCATCAAGCTGCAATAAATGCTTCTGCTGAAGACATCTTAAGTCTCCTGAGAACTCTTTCTTTTCAACTCATAAGATTTCCATCGCCATGCTTATGATTACGTCATTTTAAAATGTATCTCCACTTTTCTTTGCTATTTATTTCAGGGATTCTGAGTGTGACTGAGTATTATATATTACATTGGGCTTGATATGTTTGCAGATCGGGTTACAAACAACCTGAGTTATGATGTAGAGATTCATGTTAGGGGTGGCTGTGGCTGTGTAGGTGGAGCAGGTCATCCACTAAGCACAAGGTCGGTGGTTCAATCCCCATCTCCTCCAGTCCGCATGCTGTAGTGTCCTTGGGCAAGATACTGAACCCCAAATTGACCCCGATGTATCATCAGTGCGTGAGTGTGTGTGTGGTTGTGTGTGTGTGTGTATAGAAAAGAGCATGTGTGTGTGAATGGGTGAATGTGGCAGTCGTGTAAAGTGCTTTGAGTGGTTGATAAGACTAGAAAAGCGCTATATAAGAGCAGACCATTCACCATTTGTACTCAGCTGTTAATACTACTACGACAAAGGTAGTCCTTCTTGTGGAAAAGAGGGAAAATTCCAAAATTTTATTTGGTTTAATATAATTGGAGTTTCTCTCATTAACTTAAAGTCCTAACCTGTATCTCCATAATTTTATTCATTTCACTTATATACGATTGTGTATACATACATATACATATGGTATATGTGTATATATATATATGTATGTATATATATATATATATACATATATACATATTTATACATAAACACACATGATGAGAAAGGTCAGAGGAGAATGGCCAGACTGATTGGGGCTGACAGAAAGGCTACAGTAACTCAGATAAAAGCATCTCAGAATGAACACCACATCTGAGCTTGAGGTGGATGAGCTACAACAGAAAGAGACCACGTTGGGTTCCAGTCCTGTCAGCCAAGAACAGAAATCTGAGGCTGCAGTGGACACAGACTCACCAAAACTGGACAGTTGAATACTGGATAAAACATTTCCATCAATATTGGGCCTTAGCGGAGCTATGCCCCTCTACTGAGTGCCAGTATAATCGGGGCTCCAGCCTTGAAAGTGTGAAACCATATTGTGTTTGTGCCACTTCATTATCATTATTAGCATTATTGTTATTATTATTATTAATTTTTTCTGTCAAATCGTCTCAAATTGCTGGGAGCTGGAATGAGCTAGAAACATGAAACTTCCCCCAATAATTGGAAATGATGTACAAGTGCTTCCCATGGAACATGAGCCCAATCAGCCAGATGGTGGTGCTGGGATTAAGGCCCAAAAATTCAATTTTGGAAAGTCCACGCCTGTTGCACCGTAAGTCTGATTAATTTGAAATTTGACACAGAAGTCCAGCTCGATGTGCTCTACAAAAAAGCCTCTTGGACCATAAAAGCCCGCCATGATGGAATTTCCACCATTTTGAATTTTTTGAAAAACACATTTTTGACATCTCTTCTTAAATCGGAGTCTAACAAATTCTCTGGAGATCATCATTGGACCAATCTTATCAAAAGTTACATAAAACTTGTTTATGTCTTATTTAGTTTTCAAGATATTGACCAATGAACTTCAAAAGGGGCGATGCTTAGCAGGTCTGCCAAAATATTTTGAGTCCAACCCATGTTGACAGAATTTCACCAGTTTTGGTGAACATGATCTCGGGGCAAGTGTAAACAAGAATCTGAATTACCATATCGATTGGTGCTTGTGGGCATGGCCTATCATACATTTGCTCATAACTCGAGTTACCTTTGAGCAAACCTGGTTAAACTCACTGGAGACATCCTGCACTATCTCCTGAACATACACGCCAAGTTTCATTCAAATGCGGTCAAGGGGGGACAAATGGCAGAATGTGGAATGTGCAATTATTGAAATGCTGCAGGCTTTGTGATGATGAAACAAGTGTGTGGTCTCACTCCTTCTATAAACAGAATTAAACTACCTGAAGTGACCTTTCTCAGCTTTCTGAGGCCTGAAACCCACTCGTTGCTGCTCGCAGCTTTCATTTGGCCCTTTGAGCTGCTTCCTTCTGCTGAGTGCAAAAGGGCTTGTGGCGATATTAATATATTAGTTTTGAGGATTAGAGAATGAAATGATTCTATAGGATTACGCCAAGCAGCGTTTAATTTGAAAAATTATTCAAAAATAAAAACAACAAAGACATAATAAAAAAATGACTTCTTTTAAGTAGCTATTGAATTTAATCTAATTTGAGTGTGCTTAATTGCATAGTTGTTTATTTACTTTTAAGTTTCTCCTTTATTATATTGTGTATATACATATGAGTGTCACTGTCCACTTACTTTACTTGTGTATCTTTTATGTTATTATGTATAACTATGTCCAAATACCACCTCATGTGGCTGTTGTGGAATAAAGAGAAGGAAAAGGCTGTAGTGAAGAATAAATCATGACAGAAGGCAGAGTACTTTACATATACATTTGTATTTAGTATCCAAAAAATTGAAATATTTCACCACACAAACGTGAAGTAATAAAAAATAAGACAAACAGTTAAAACAAGTATACAAGTCATCTTACATTACATACGTACATGGCCAATGCATTTCAACACACAACCTCTCCTAAGAATTACAGTGGGTCAAATAACCATAGAACTTCCATGCAATAGTAGATTAGAATTTTTTGCTGCATTTCTCAGCTACATTTCAACACTTTAGCTAGCCAGGACCACATGACATGATTCAACCACAGTTTGCTATGCCAACCAAAGAGAGCAAGACAGAGTAGACTGCAGTGCTGTTTCTCACCCCATGAGGGAGACAGACACACTGCAGGCCTGCAACCATACAGAAATTCATGTCATAAAGGTGCAATCTGCACTGTTTGCCACGATGACAAACTCCACAAAGATTGGCCCCTTTATTGTACACTGTTAGCAACACTTCTAACTTCAACATGAGCAACTATAATCCCTTTAGTTTGAATTTTAAGAGCTAAATATTCAGGTACGTGTAAATAGATATTCATAATGCATTCCTTTTCTAAGGATTATTCTGTACATCACTAGATGTCATTGATACCCATTTTTTCTTTCTTTATGTCCACAGAGTGTTGAAAAGTCTTGTGTATTCCTACAATACAATATGAAATAGTACCAAAAACTGGACACTAAAAACTTGGCTTAAAACGATACTGTCTTTTATGCACTATCCCAAACTGTCAAACAACACTGTCTCACTGATACCGACACCTGCTTGTTCAAACAGACAAGCAGCAACGTTCATATACACGCCTATGACAAACACTCACTCAAACACACACACACACACACACACACACACACACACACACACACACACACACACACACACACACACAAACACACACACACACAGGAACAGAAACAAGATCAAAACAATGGGATAAATTAAGACAGAATATTTTAAGACCCATGCAAGCTCCTCCACCCCCAGAGGCAGAACTCAGGCAGCAAGGTTTTACAGCCCCCATGTTTGGCATGCTCATCTGTCACGTGTTCATAGTTAGATAAAGTTACCCAAAGACCCTTGACCAAGATCAGATTTTTTTGTCGAAAGTAACAACACAAGTGTTGAAAAAAGGATAGCACAGACTGGACGCACCATTTCCACCAGGAAAATGTTTCAATTTCAAAAAGCAGGTAATTAAACAAAAAAGTCCACTTTCTTGCTTGCTCTCCAGAGCCTTTAACCACATCCCGTGGGCTTCATTAGCTAAGATGACTCAGTGACTGACCCAGAGAAGTTTTGATCTCAAAGTCTTCGTTGATGAAGACCATGAGATGTGGTTAAAATCTTCTGAAAAAGATAATAAGTGGACCTTAAGTTAAGATTGTTTTGTCAAACTATTATTACCATTCAAGCTTGAATATTAATTCTTGACCTGGTAAATAGCATTTTTCAGCAACATCTCTTAGTCCTCGACTGAGTGAACTCTTACGGTGATGAAAGCAACAAGCTGTGGCTGACATCTCCAGTAAAACCAAGTTAGTAGAGATTGTGATAAGAATTCTTTTGTCAAAGCAGTATTCAAAGGGTCCAGAATGAGCCTTCAGGAATGTGTGCAAGGCTAAAATAGAAAAGCCAAAAATAAAGAAATGTGTGATTTTTAGATTAAACATTAAATTAAAATTAAATGTTTAGACTCACTGTAGTTAAAAGTTTCTGCTCTTACTTTTGGTTGCTATTTCAATATTGTGCTAGGTCTCTTCCATATAAACCTTTCAGAGGATTGTTTTAGTTTTTTCCATCATTCCAACAAGTACCAACAACTCTGTAGTCATCACAAGTATTTGCTGAAATGTCCAAAAGGGCAAGAAACACAAGCAGTCACACAACTGTTAGAGTTGGCTATGCCCAGCTTAACCTACTAGGTTAAGATAACCTAGTAGGTTAAGGGAAAAATGAGCTGTTGAGCACCACTCCTTTGACTTTGTCCAGTGTTACAGCTTTTCTAACCTACAATACTACCTGGTCCAAGATTTTCTGTGTGGTAATTTGATTCAAGACATTTATCAGGGAATACGGAACATATTAGCACAAAACTGAAACAATGAAGGTCTTGACACTAGATGTTGACAAAGGGACCCTCTTCAAGACAGTGCCTCAAGATAAGGTCATAAAGCCACCTTAAAGCCCTTATGGGGGGGCCTTATGTTAATAGCATCAGGGCTGGGTTGACCTACTAGTGGGCCCAGGGGCAAACGTGAGGTGTGGGCACCCTATTGAGGCCCCCTTGTTTCCTGTCTTACAGTGGTTTGGTTTTATATTAAAGGTCTTAACACTAGATTTTGACACCGGGCTCCTCCATCCTTGTTGTTTGCCTTCATTTTCTCTTCCAAATGAGTTAGGCTAACCTGGACGTTTGCTTCGAGGAGATCTCAACAATTGATCTGGCGAGCACAATGCTATCATAGACAATAGTTAATGATGGCTGAATCTACAAAAACAACTTGAGGCTGTATAGTCACAAACTGGGAATTGCCCTTCAACTTATCATTCTCATTTCTTGGAGCGGAACCACACTATTTTAGAGTCATGCTCAATATGTGAAATTTCATCAATGCGGGCAGCAGTATTTTGTTTCTGAATGCTGATCTTAGATCAGAAGCTAAGGGTAACTTCCGACCTGAAGGCATATTCGTAGTTCACTTTCTATCTAGTCAACACTGCATAATTCAAGCAAGCGTGGCTGAGAAAGAAGAGATGTTACAGTATGAAGACGAGTAATAGAAACCTTTGTCAGCCCTCATGGCAACTTGATGTGGTTCTATGAGTACAAAGTAGGTGGACAGTCAATGTCTTTCAGAACCTATGAACTATTCAGTAATGGTAAAAAAAATCAGATTAAATATTGGTCTTGTTACCAATATTGCTTTGAAAAAACATCGATATAAAGAAAGCAATCTCAGCAGTGCACACTCACTCTCGCTAGTTTTCTCTCTCATCCTCTCAGAGAAGTAGTGGTTGTTGTTCATGGTGATGTAGTGTAGTGTTATAGTAGTGTTTCCTCCTCAGAACATGGTGCACCTTTTCCCCCTCTTCTTCACTGGCGGAGGGCAGAGCACGGCTCGGATGGCCTCGTCAAATACCGTCTTCAGGCCTCGCTGGGTCAGTGCAGAGCACTCCAGGTACTTCACAGCCCCTGAGGACCAGGAAGAGGGCATGGTGGGAAACATAGTTCTCAGTGACACTGCTTCTAGTGGTTAGGTATAGCAATGGCTCAGGAAAGATTCAAGATATGTCATCAAGCTTAGGGCCTCAGGATACTTCAAATGAAGTGCTTGGTGGATCCTTTAACAGCAGCCGACCCCCCCCCCCATCTGAAAATGTGCACCCTCAGTATGATTCTTTGTATTGAAACCACAAAGATACGCAAAAGACACAGAATTGTTTGGAGACTGATCAGTGCCTCACTGGGATTTAGTTTCAGCAGGCTTTTCACCCCATATGCTGATGGCTGTCTAGAAGGTTAGCACTATGCTCTGTTATGCTTAGGATACTGGTCAACAGTAACGCAAGGCAAATGTAAAATATATATGAGTGTTTGAAGAAAGAGACTATCATATATGGTTTAAGTTAGTGATTTTAATTTCTGTTTTGTTTTTAGCACAGCTCCCTTTTTTTCTTTAGCTGAAAGGAATAATTCCGAATTTTTGCTTTCGTTCTGAAAGCGAAATGAGAAGACTGATGTCAGTCAGTCTCATGTCTGTGTGTTAAGGACAGAGCTAGAGTCAGTATGTGGTTAGCTTTAGCTTAGCATAAAGACTGGAAGCAGAGAGAAACAGTCTATAGTTTATAATCAACCAACACCTCTGTGGCTCACTGATTAACATGTCCATGAGTTTGTTGTTGTTGTTGATTTGAAGTCTCTTAAGCTCATCATTCATTCATGCTTCAACAAGAGATAACTCTCGTGAGAATGTAATATGATGTAAAAATCCTCGCCTTTGCCTCCATTGCTGTTTACTGAGTGTGCTCCCTTGATTAAACTTGGCTGAAATGTGAATGAAGGTTCCCGATTCACTGTTTGAACTGATGTGCAATGATAACTTCCTCCCTATATATGACCTCACACATTACTACAAAACTCACCATTTGAAGCAAACCTAATGGTAGTAAATGACTGAATCTTCATGCAAAATCCCGTTGTTCACATTCCTTGTGCAGCCTTACCAATCTCTCTTGCCATGGCCAGGCCCTGCGGGTAGGTGATGGGCGAGAGCTTCTTGTCTCGCAGCCTCTCAATGGTGTCCTTGTCATCTCGCAAATCCAGTTTAGTGCCCACCAGGATAATAGGTGTGTTGGGGCAATGGTGTCTCACCTCAGGGTACCACTGAGGCACCACACACACAAACACACAAGCATACATATGCATGTACAAAGGACAACATCAACGAGAGAGGAGAAGGAGAACAGTTAGCTGAATACAGAGGGGAAGCGATGAGCACCTTTCCACAATGACATTCAACAGACTCTGTGAGTTGTGGAAATAGAAACATTGTTTTTAATAGATCAGTCTGAAAGGAAGCATAGTTGTATGAACACAAAAGCTCCTCAGGCAAAGCAACCTCCAATCACATCACATCACATGATGAGAGAATCGCAACAGACCAGAAGCATACAAACTCTAGAGAGGGAGGTCTGACCATGAGCAAAGTGTGATTTCATATGAGAGCGTCTCATGATGCTCAGCAGACCAAACCACAGCTGGCCGTAACACTCCCTCTGCAGAGTGTTTGGACTCGTTCAGACCTCGTCTTACAACACGTCTCTGTACCACACCCCCTGAGGGAATGAGTTCAAATCCAGACTGTTCTAAGCCAAGGTCTGGACAGTTCGGGCGGCAGTATGATAAGCCAGGTGGAGCCATAGATGTGCCTCCTTGTGGTCAGACTCGGCGTGGGGGGGGGGGGATCAGTCAGCGTACTGACCTTAGCTCGGACGTTCTCAAAGGAGGCCGGACTGACCAGGGAGAAGCATATCAAGAACACATCCTGGGAGAGAACCAGAGAGATGGCTAGTTGAGATCAAGATCTGTGTGTGACTTGTTTGAGTGTGTGTATGTGTGTATGAAGCCATAAAAATAATCCTTAATTTTGTATCGACAGTTAAAAGTTTTGCTTCTTAGAGACATTCATATTTTTTTGTTTATTTAAGTGCTGTTCTCAAAGAAATTTTTGGTCAGCTAAGAGTGACTTATGCATTAGTTGTTTTCATTAAACAAATTATAAGGATCTCATATTACAACAAGTTATGTTCATGTTATAATGTCATATTTGTTTCTTGTTGTAATTACATGCCAAATGATTCTGTTTGACAAGAAATGTTTCTTGTTAGTATAACAACATATCACTTACTTTGTAATATCTAAAAAACTTTAATGTAGGTACGAGTACATTTCAATTATGTACATGGAGAAATACGGGTTTCATAATTAGTAGAATTCATGTCATTTAGAACGGAAATGTTTGAAATATAAAAGACCTTATATGGTCATTAAGTCTAACGTGGTAGCAATAATACTTTGTAATTTAAGGTCAAATGTGTTATTTTTGTGACATGTCATTTAGTATTTAGATACAGTAAACCTTTCCCGTTTCTTCACCATTGTAGGAAAACCTAGATTATCTTAATTAGGGTTACTGTTGACACTCTTTACATAGTCGGATATATGTCCACCATAATCCATTTCATGTCTTTTACTCTTCAATCTAAGCAGGTCATACTTGGCAGTTACTTGGAGTAAACAGTTAGTAACAATTCATTTCTAAGTAAGAACTATTTTGTTTGGTTCAACACATAGTAAAGTAGTGACGTGTAAATCTTCCCTTAGCAAAAAATGAAGTTTTATGTCGGTTAAGTTTGAACTTTCAAACAGCTGGTGTAGCCAGCTCCTTCCTGTGCTTCACTCTTGAAACGCTGTGTACCTATCGCTTGTACCTGTGTGTGTGTGGGGTTGGGGGGGGGGGTTGAATACCGTCTGTGGGTAAGACAGTGGTCTGAGCCTATCGTAGTCCTCCTGTCCTGCTGTATCCCAAAGGCCCAGATTCACTGGTTTCCCATCCACCATCACATTAGCAGAGTAGTTGTCAAAGCTGCAGGAAGGATACTACACTGAGTAAAAGGCATACACATAGTTGATTTTGTGACATTTCCAAACATATTTGCTCAGGGAATTGAATGCCTAGTGTAAACAGGACTTCTGGATTCGGCTCGAGGAGTAAGAAAACCTCATTCTAAACCACACTGACATAAATGACTACAAGCCTGTCTTCAAACACAGCCTTAGCATGCTGTGCTGTTTACTCATGTCTAGTTTAGGATTGCCCTTCTTGGCTGGACTGCAACAGTGGATCCAGCCCTATAAACACAGCAGCTGACATAGATGTGATTGAGCTTCTAACTTTCTCTCTCACTGATCATTTTACAGGTCAATGTGGCTGAAATCACAGTACAGCCATGTGTCTGGTGATTCTGTCAGACAACGTCGTGGTTATAAAATCAGGATTTTAGCAGAGCAGACCAGAGGCTTGAAGTGGCAGTGACTGCTGGTTAACATGTCATCTCAATGGGCTGCGTTTCAGTCACTATTTCATACTTGTTCCATTGTCTGACAACAGAAATAGAAAAACATGTAAATGAGAACAGCTTTGTTGGGAACTCAGCTGGATTAAATTACTGTATATGTGAGCACAGAGAGTAGGAGAGAAGCAGACAAATAAAGGGCTGAAACCAGCTGACACTAGGCAGAATACAAATACGAAGCGTTGACATAATGAATATGCAAATTCGCGTATTACATCTAGCGGCATTTAGCAACTTGTCAAGCAGGTTTGAGCTGCTTTCCATTGAAAGCAGCTGTTAACAGCGGTTCAACAACAGTTTTCAACTACGTCCTCAATTTCACATATTGATCATAGGCGGTCCAGCCCTATACTAGGTTTTGACCTAGTCTTGTTATACGCCTATGATGAACTCAGTACCTTTTGACTTCTTGATGATGTAAATTGTCATAGATTGCCACCATATGGTTTAAAATATTTAAAGCATTAGTTCAACATTTTGGGAAATACTTGAGAAGATTGATATCAGTCTCATACCTGTTCTGTATATATGAGTAAACAGTTAGCAGATGGACAGCCTTGCTTAGCATAAAGACTGGAAACGGGAAGAAACAGCAAGCCTGACTCTGTCCAAAGGTTGCAAATACACCTACCAACACCTCTAAGTGTAAAAACCATGCGTTGTGTTTTTACATGGGGTTATGTGCCAGACACCATTACATTTTTCCATTAACTGATCCCAGCCAAGAAATTGTCCAAAACATAAACCACAGTAAAACCACAATTTTTCGTTGTCAAGGTTTGTGTACAGTTAACAAACTTGATGTAACATTATTAATTGATGAGCTTTAGAGGCACTGGGGACAAAGTCGGGCTAGCTGTTTACCATGGCTTTCAGTCTTAGCTTAGCGTATGCTAAGCTAAACTAACCTGCCTCTGGGGTTGGCTTGATATTTACTGTACAGATAAGACAGCGGTATCAATCTTCTCATCTAACTCTTGGTAAGATAGCAAATAAGTGACCAACAGGTTAAACAATTCCTATATTCCTGAATCTGACACTCGTGTTACACCCACCTTGAAAAAACCCGAAAACCTGTGTAATCGTTGGGGCTAATTGTGTGGCCATCCATGGAAATATCAACAAACACGTTGCGATATAGTACATTTTCTGTTTATACATAGTTGCCAAAAACTTTCTAGATCAAGATCCACTCACTAGCTTTTCCAGAGTTTTCAATCACATCTCACTCCCTTGGAATGGACTCACTTGTCATCATGTGACCTGTGTATGGAGCTTCAGTCATGTGGTAAAAGCTGCTCAGGTCATATACATTATGCATGTTCCGACGTGATTGCAGGTTCATACTTCAGTCAACAACTGAGCAATTTACATCACAACTTAATGAAGACCATAAAATGTGGTTGAAATTTAGGAAAAAGCTAGCAAGTCAACACCTAGCCCTTTTTTTTTCTTTTGTTTGGTCAAACTACTTTTGCTACAGTCAAGAATGGACTTCATAACTCAATGTTTATAGATAAAGTATCCAGACAGGATGGTTTGTTTTTGTACAACCCAGCAAGTCAAATGCCTGACAAGCCAAAGCGTTGATGCAAAATTCGTATTTAAAAAACAATTGTACCATAAATCAGTTATGTTCATTCATTATCAGTATTACCAACTATGGTCTAATACATCCAGAGATATCAAATTGTGTGCTAATGCAGTATACCAGTATGGCAAAATCTCACTCATGGCTGACATATTTATATTTTCTCATGGTATATGGCATATTGTCAGAACTCTTAGCCCCTAAATTATCATATGGTCCTATGAAATAAAACCACTGCTTACATCAAATAATTGTGAGAACATGTGCAGTGTGTGGTTTACTCACACAGTGGGGATGTATTCACCAGGGAAGGCATTGGTGGTGTAGCTAATCAGCAGACAGGTCTTACCCACAGCCCTGAGCAAGAGGGACAAGAGAGAACACATTAGTACACATTCTGAATACAGCTCCACACTCCACACTCATATGTAGAAAAACTCGATCTGTATAGATTGTATGGAAGAGTGTATGCATGACTGTATGTGTGCGTATAAAGGCAGGCTTTCCTGGAGCGCCACACAGACACTGGCCTACATTGATATTGCCTGAGGGACACAGTAGCCCCCTATGAAATAGAGGATGAGTAAATAACGAGAGGAAAGGAGTTCAAATTACTGATACTGAGAGCTTCAATTCATCTTTTCATTTTATATAAGGAAGGAGACCATTGTGTTTAGGTCTTCCTCTCATTAAAGGGGTATTCTAGTGATTCAACATTCACACACCTCCATAAAATTGGGCGATCAGTGAGACACAGATTATAAGAAGAATGAACACAATCAAGACAGCAGAGGCTGCGATATCATGACTTTCATTCCCTATGTTGGGTCAAGCTCCAAAATCACTTTATCCTACACTTCCCACAATGCAACTTGATATTGTCTTTTCTTTAAAGTGTGTTCAGACTGAACACAAATTTTATTGTGTAGGCAGTGTAATAGAGTTGTGAAGGGGGAGGAGCCACTGGTTCAGGGGACTCGTCAATATAACAACACTAGAGGTTTATGGTATGGCTATTAGTTTGAATTATTTCAGTGTCATCTTTTTAGAAATCACGTTTCGTCTGTAAGTATGTCATGAAGCTTGGATCTACATACTACAATACCCATGAGCCTCATTTGCCATTGCTATGGAGAAGGAGCAAAACGGGTACAAATCAGAGCTGGTACAATATTTCAAACTCTTTGTTGGTGCAGGTGGGACCGAAACACTGCATCATAGTTGCTGAATTCATCCAAAACTGATCCAGAATCCAAAACTGAATTAATTTAAGATTATTATCAGTTATCTACAAAAGTGCAATCTGCTTGTTATTAGCTGCACACAAAAAAGAATGTTACACCCTCTAATTTGATGTTTCTTAGTGAAAACGCACCTTGAGCATTGCGGCTACCTTCTCCACTTATGTTTTTATGTCCTCAGGCTTGTATCTTTGACTTTTTATTTAAGAATCGGTTATTCTCTAACACAGTTAGAAATCCAAGACTTTAAGCGCTCCAACAGTCACCTGACACCTAACACTGTGTATGAAATGAGCATGACTTTCACTTCCAGAAGCCTGGACCCCCGAAATTACTCCTCCCAACTGCAACTTTATCGCAAAAATATATTGATATATACAGTATACAGTATATCAATATAAAGAAAGTGTTTCAACTTGAGTGAAAAATACACACATATTCAGGGACTTTATGAATCCAACGTAAGAATGTATGCAGACAGTAGTAAAATGACTGGGCGGACACTGAAAGAAAACAAGTGAAAGAACTGGAGTTTCTGAGATTAATCGAAGTCTGAGCTGGATGGTGTCCACATACACGGTTTGCGCATATTTGCTAGCCAGCCGCAACTATTGCATGGATGTACTGAGAGAGCTGGATATGGCGCAAACCACTCAGCCTTGCTCCCAATTTGTCCCAGTGGCCACTTGTGGTACTGCAACAAAAAAATCCCTGTTGGCCAAAAAGCATTTGCCCCATAGACCACCATTTAAAAAAAAAAAAAAAAAAAAAAAAGAGAAGACAGGTCACCTCCAACTGTAACCAAGGTCAATTATTACTCTTTGTATTATAATTTTTAATCAACTTAGGTTTTACATTTGGAAAAACTTTCCCACAACCTAGAAAAGTGTTTTTTATGTGCGTGACATCATCACAATTTAAAGTCTATTGACTAAGCTGGAACGCAAAGGCGGAGCCAGCGGAAGACACACTAATGAGCATATGCAGTGGGCCGCATGACGCGGAAGCAAAGCTGGAAGCTAGAAAACGTTTTTGGCGCATGCACTCAGCGAGCAATTTTCATTCAAGTGAATGGGCACCATCTTTGTGTCCAGTATCCAATTCTTATACTACATTCATGAGCTAACGTCTGTGCAGCTGGTAGGCCTTTGTCAAAGAAGGCATTTTAACTTGTCACAGAAAGAATAGCCCAGGTGTTACTAACATTAACCATGGCTCTGTTCATTCCGAAAACACCTCCACTAAACAGAGAACAGGACACTCCACACACACACACACACACACACAAAAGCTGGCCAGCTACATGCCGTCAGTACAGTGTGAACAATGACAGTTTGAGGAGAACAAGAACTGACTCTAAAAACACATCACTCAAAGCAAAAATTCTCCATGCATTTAGTCTGACCACACCTCCAGACCCCCCCTGTCTGGTAAACACACACATCTTTCAAACTCCACCAGCTTTCTTCTATAAATCTGTAGTTTCCAAGCTCAAGCTGAGACAACCCTGGTGACACCACCAGGGTTATTTTTTTTCCCGACTTTAGAAAGCCCCCTCCAGAGCCAGCTGAGTAGTGCTCCCAAGCAGTTAACGGAGCTTGTTGTGTAAAATCAGAAGAATGCTCTCTAAAAGATTTATGATCTTTGAGAATTCCTAACAATCTTTTTCTGCCAATATGTGATATACAGTTTAATCTATTATAGCTCAGGACTAAGGTCATGAACTCTTCTCAGAGTTCTCGGAGAGATCTGAGGAAAAGTCAAAATTCTGAAAAAAGCAGCATTCTACAATGTGACATAAAGTTAAAATTGTTTTAATTTCTACCTTACATGACTTTAATCACAGAAATGCTACTTCAATCGAAGGCCTATTCTTCATTTCTCTGAGAGCTGGCGTTGATGTTAAGATTTTAAAAAGAGCAATGAAGAAAATCCTACTACAAATGTCAGTAGGCCAACATGTAGCTGAATGGGCTCTGCATGCAGCAAGAAAAGGCACACTGTGAGCAGAATTAGGGCAGCGGGGCCTGGTTGCCACTGACAGGGCCACAAATTCCTTAGCGTGCATCAGCACTTCAGCCTGCCTCCAGTGGCCTGCGAGGCGTGTAGGTGTTCCCGCATAGCATCCCGAGGCGCTCCGCTCCCACCATTACAATCAACCGGAGGGCACAAGGCGCAAAAAAAACCGAGGGCAACCGCGAAAGCACGTAACCGAGGAGAGCTGTCGAGCATCAGGGAGTGGAGCGCAGGAAAACCGGGGCGACCGACGGATCGGTGAGCCCCAGCTCCTTTTCCTACATAGCATCCTCCCATCATCCATCCATCCGTGGACGCATCACTGAATCACACGAGAGAAAATGTGCTGATGTTCTGCGCTTTCAAGCTTGCTCTTACCCGTCGCCGACCACCACACATTTGATAGCTTGCATTTGTACGCGAGCTGGAGGCTTTTCAGGGAGCCGGCGATGGTGGTTTAGGAGATCCGACAGTCTGCGCTGAGGTCTCGGATGAGAGCAGCGGGCTAGTCCGCTCGGCGATGGAGTTGCAGTGAAAGGCGAGGATGACGAGCAGCCCCGAGCGACCCCGGAAAGTGCCGAGTGCGTTTAAAGGGGCAGACAGCGGACTGGAAGAAGTCCCAGCAGAGGCGGAGAGGACTCCCTTGGTCTACTTCCGTCTTCGCTGAAACCCCTTCACAGAGCACATCACCACAAATAACTTGAAGGCCTACACGGCCAAAATACATGACCACCAGATACCATTCCTGCCAGGAAAAGGAAAAAAATACATACAATGGTTTGAATTAGAACAATAAAAATACTCATGGTAAGAGGCAGTAAGTAAAGTAGGAAAACATAGTTCGGTGTCAGTATCTCATCATTTTGATGTACAAAGTCAAATTTTTGACCTAATATCTCATAAGTTTGACTAGCTATGTGTATTTTTACGTTTGAGAGTCTACCCTTGAGGACTGAAGAGCCAGGAGGCCTCTTAAACCTTGAAACCGTCAGCTGACAGAATTCTTCATTTTTATTTAATTTTACTTAAATTGATTTTGTTTTCCCCCTCGTTGTGTAAGCAAATTTGTCCCAACACGTGCCTATGCCAAGTTCGTCTGTGTTCGAAAGGTGCTACACAAATAATCTTGCCTTGCCAAAGAGACAAATGTCTATGAAGTGACCCGTTGAAAAAGATAGGCCTCATTTTTTAGATTTTGAGTCATGAATGCTCTGGAAGGACAACGGGTATTGAATGACTATTTGACTCATATGCAGTGTATTTAGAAAGAATGGACACCTGTTTCCTTTATTTTCAACAAGGTCTCGCTGAGCATATTTGAGGGGACTCAACTGCTTATCTTTGAAAGGAAAATGTTTGCATCCCCTGGAAACTGTGTGGTGTCGTTGTAATCGTTGGCTTTCTAAGCAGCATTTTTGTGCCAAATGTTCTCATTTTAGAAGGGTGCACTTGCACTAAATTAGACCAGTACACTTGATTAATGTTAGATCCCACAAGGAACATGTCTGAGAGGATTATGATTGAGATTCTCCATTTGACTTCTTTTGATCATAACCTAAATGAAAATTAAATACTGAACATCTATATTCAAAATATTAGCTACCACTAGCTTCAATTTAAAAATACTGTACTTAGAGTATTATGTGGTCTTGATGAGCCCAAATCATGGCCTGACCAGTGCAGGAAATACAGAATAACAGACAAAGGTTTGGTAGGATTGAAATATGTGTGAACTATTTTGAAAGTTAGGGATCTTTGGCTGTAATTTCAAGACCTAGTGATACATCCCCACCCCACCAACACACTACACTCTGAATACTGTGACGTTACCTGTTATAAAGAATAATAAAACAATTCAGCTCAACCACTAAAACATTCAAACATTAAGAAAAATCACGAGAATGAAATTTTTAGGAAATGACCAGATTTTACTGATATAAAAATACATGTAATCAAAAACAAAGCAAAATGTTAAAAAAAAAACACACACTTAAACACACAAATAAAATATCCATCACATATCTGAAAAAATACCAAGATATAAAACTGCAATTTGTATTATTAAAAAAAAAATTGTAAAAACAGCAGATAACGTTTTGGGAATCATTATTCCTGCTCTCTGCATATGACCTGCAGGGGGGCAGCCATCTGTTCTGATGGGTAAAATATTACGGCATATTTGAACCAAATCTCATTTTGGATGTAAACTCTCTAACAAAGCCACACCGCCTTTAATTCATTGAGACGAAAAAAAAGAAGAATGGGCTCAACAGAATGGAGCTGGACAGTGAATACATAACATGAACATAAATGATCACTTGCAGTTACTTCGAGGCACAGTTAAGTCCCCTGAGAATGTTTTTACCCCTTAATTTATCTCTGAAAAGAGGAGAAATAATAGACATCTGGAAAAAGAATTTGGATTATTGCTCCATTACTGCATAACTAAAAACAAACACTTGAACTCAAGAAGAGATAAAACATGTTTTGAAACTTGTAGGACTGTAGTGTCCCAGTCTCCCGGTCAATGGGTTGGTCGATGTGCTCTCGTCCGACCACACTCTCATTGGTCGGACAGTCGCTGGTGTCACTATCATACGAAGGAAAGCACTACATCAATAGCCTTCCAGGATTAATCCAATATTTTTAGCAGCGGGAGGTAAGACTATGTTTTGAAAACACTCTGATTTTTACAAAGCTGAACTTACCCAGCCTAATGGAGACTACTAGGTCTAACTTATTTAACCTTTACTAAACATTTACTCGGAGTCGGCTCCAAACTAATTAACACCATGTCAAAGAAGTTATCGGTGTGGCTGATATATATTTTTTATAACAGATGACCAAAAAGTCGAGCGTAAACTTTGCAAACAGCAGTTTACATATCACAGCTCAACAACCAACATGGCATATAATCTAAAAACGGTAGTCTAACTTTTCTATGTTAGGATGCTCCGTCAACTTTCATGTTTAATGCTATGAATGTATATTCCTCGATAGCTCTTGTGCTGGGATCATCGGTTGATACAGTTCGATTTTCAGAGATCATATGAATATGGGCAGGTGCACGCTTGTCAGCTCAGAGTCTGTTATCATTTTTTTTTAATATAATAATTATTTTAAAAAAGGTAAAAGTCTAACGCACTGACAGCAAACCCTAGAGGCTGAAGTGTTCATTACAGCCCATGATCTGAATGCGTTGGACTGAATAAACAATGTACTGTTTATTCAACTTTTTATAGAGCTGTCATGGTCTTGGCCAAGGCTCCAGGTTTTCCCCCCTCTTTCCTTGTGTTTCCAGTGTTTGTGTCTCTCTCTGTTCGTCTGTGCGTAGCTGTGGGTCTCTGGGTGTGGTGATCCACCCTGCACCTCACCCCCTTCACTCTAGGCCTCCTCCTGATCGCGTCAGCCAGCTCACCTGCTCCTCATCATTTCATCAGTGTGCAGTATTTAAACCCATGTTTTCCAGTCACTCGTTGCCAGGTCATTCAGTCTACCTGTGTGGTAAAAATGCTAAGGCCCCATTGTGTGTTTTTTGCTCAAGTTTTTTGCTTCCTCATATTTTGCCTTTTTGACTAACGTTATACTGTATCTCCTGCACTCTAGGACTAAACCTCATCCTGCCTACCTGCCTGCTACTCAACATCTCCCAGCCTTGCTTCAGCTACCATCGGCTCTTCCGCTCCGCCACTCATCGCCCACTCGCCCGCCTCTCATTCATCCCTCAGTCCTCACCTCAGCCTACTCAGCCTTCATTACCTAACAATAAATCCTGTTCAACTTGTTCAGCCAGAGTTTGTGTTCTGCTTCTTGGTCAAACAGTCATTGGTTATAATATAACTTCACTAGTAGTCGGGGTAAAATGTACACTTTGCCCTGAGAGTGGTGATAGATGAAAGGCTCATAGACTCAAAAGCATAAATGTGCTGAATTGCTACATTTTTCGCAAGATGTAAAAATGTAAAGGGGACCATGAATATCCACAGCTGATGCCATGGATCTCAAGCCAGTACGTTTTGCCCATGTTACTGGCATGGCTCTTAGGATGGCAATGTCAGTCTTTTGTTTGGTCCACCATTTTGATCTTAACTGAAATATCTCAACAAGTATTCTATATTCAAGGATAGCCATGAAATTTGGTACAGATAGTAATGGTTCTTTAATGGTGTACCCTAATGACTGTGATAGTTCCCTGACTCTTCCTCTAGTGCCATGAATTTGACCATTTATGGTTTTTGAGGGAAATGTCTCGACAACTGTTGGATGGATTAGCATCAAATTTGCTACACACATTCATATCCTTCGCAACATAATTTGTAAATACTTTGCTGATGCTCTGACTTCTCATCTAGTGCAATCACCAGGTCAAAATTCCAATTTATTGAATACTTTGGTTTATGACCAGATACCTGCAAAACTAAAGACATATCCCTCATCCTCAGCTGTAGTTTGTTTATTGCTCACAAATTTTAGCATGCTAACATGCAAAACTAGGATGGTGACATTATACATAAAAACATATCTGCCTAATATCAGTATGTAAGAATTGTCATTGTGTTTAGCTTAAAGCACAGCCTCTCAGTACCTCTAGCATGGCTGTAGACTCTAGGTAAGCTAAGCTAAGGAACGAAGTGTAGGAGTGGATGGAGGGATGGCCAGACTGACAGACCAGCGAAGAAAATTGCAAACTTGAGTAAATTTCATATAGTTTTGACAGTCCCATTCTTAATCCTGCCTACAAAGCTCTGAGTAGTCGACTGTTTCTCCAAACAGTGGAAACAGTCATCATTGGGCACAACAGCAGACCTATGAACAAATCTGTGTCTGGGGTGGTGATACAGAGGTCTGGAACCAGGTTAACCAAACTTATATGGAAGAAAAAACCAAGATGAAAATGAAACTTATTCACCAAACTGTCTGTTGTAAATATGCATCACATTTTCACACACTCACTTCCTGCTTCAACTTTGACAATTTGTGATTATTAATGATATTTCAGATGTGCTCACTCATACTTATGCCTCGAAATAAAGTGGTTTAGATCCTCTGCATAAACTCATGGCTTCTTTTTAGTGATGTCACTTTATTCCCAGTTCTCAGCAATTACTATTAGTTATTAGTGACTACCGTCTTATCATGATAGAGAAAAATGATGGACAAAACAGTGAAAATGAGATTCAATCTGTAATAAACCATAATTTTCCTTTAAATTTTCAATATTGACTCCCTGACCAACACTGCCATCCTTAGACAAATGTTCTAAAACAAGATTAAAAGACGTGTTAAGAAAAGTCCCTGTTACTGTAAACTGAGTATTTGTGTTGGGACTAAAGAAGGGAGGCTAGTATGAGGGCAATGTAGCACTATAGCTACATGCGATTCAACCCATGACTACTAGGTCAACGTCAATCATGTTGACGGGCGTTGTGGCTGATGTGATCCCATTGCGAGATGGCGTCTAGCTTTGTGACTGTATCTGCACATTTTGTTGTGCTTATAGTCACACTGCCCAGCCCATAAAAAAACTTTTTGGTCCAGGGAATCATGAATGTTTTGGTTTTTTTTACTCTGCAGACTCTCCTGACCTGTGCAGGATCCCAGTGAGGGCTCACTTCCAGCTAAGGTGTCGGGCTCTCTGGGTCATTTCTTGGGGCTGCTGTACTGTCCAAGAGGGGAGCCCTGAACATAGGTGAGGATTGCACTCTGCAGGTAACTGGCTCTGTTGGCCTCATCCTCCCTCATCCTCTGGATCTCCGCCTCCTTCAGTCGCAGCTTCTCCAGCATGGAAGACATCTCACTCTCTTTGTCAAGGAGCGCCTCTCTGTGGTTACTGCTCAGTACTGCAGGACAGCAAGCCACAGAGAGAGAAGGGTATAAAAAACATAATTACAGAAAATAATTCAGATTTCAAACACAATGCATTTGAAATATACAGTGTCTGACCTGGTTACACAACAAAGTATTACATTCTTAACAAATCAGTTGAGTGTTCAAATGATTTATTTTACTGGTTGACCTGGGTTATTCTACTTTGTTTCAACAAAGTTGTTACACATGTAAAACTTGTTGGTCTATATATTACATTAGGGCAGCTCATGCTATTGATATCAGTACATTTCTTTAGACAAATTAATTTGAACTGGAACACTTGACACAAACGAAGACACAAGAGGGAGATAGTTCACTTCTTGAAATGTACCTTTTTTATTTGCAAAAGGTAAAAAAGACTATACCTTTAATCTCTCTCTCCAGAGCACTGATTTTCTCTTTGAGTCCTCCCTGGGCTGTCCTCTCTGCCTGTAAATGTCCGATCTGCTCCTGCAGTTCCACCCTGACCCGGCTCACCTCAGCCACCTTTTCCTGGTCCTTACCTGACAGCTCCTGCAGCAACACACCACATGTTAAACACCCAAAGCAGGTTGATGCTAACAGACAGACACCCTTTATTTATCACTCCTGGAGGCATTTCAGATGGACAATGCCACAGTACAGTGGCCATTAATGTCAGCTGGGGTTTATTAGGATGGGTGAGAGATGTAGTAAAACGTTGACAGTTGGTAGTCTATCACAGAGTTGCAAAGTGGAAGGTCCAGCATCTGCCTGCACGATGAATCACAGACAATGTTAAGTGACATGAAATTCTCCCAGGTTGAATCATAAGTACAAAAGAATAATGACAGTGTCAGAAAATATCCGGGTCTTTGATAAATAGCCAAAGGTAAAACCCAGAGGACGTAAAAACCGAAGGAGAGAAGACAACTATGAGTCAGTGAAAAAACATCCAATTACCAAACTGAAAATTGAGCCAGTAACAATAAGCAGAAGCTACAGATGAAACTTTGTAGAAACTTGGTAATATACTCTTTACTTTAAATCAGTGTATCTTTGGATTCTGAGTCAATGTTTGATGAATCTGGCTTCTTCTGCGCAGTGTTTTGTCCCTCTGATTTTGTGACAGCCCTGACCCACAAGGTCCATCGGATCACAAGGTTCATCGGTCACAGGTTATTTGTCACTTACAAAGAGTAGAGATATGGAAGCGTGAGAGTGGTATGCTGCAGATAAATCCAAGAGCAACTTTTTTGCTGAGACCACCATGGACAACGGGTGATAATCCTCATCCCTGAAGTGTTGGTTGAGTTTCTGTCTGTGTCTGTTTTTTAACCCAGATGAACTAAAACTAAAACGCTCAGTGCACAGCTGGCGACAGGAGAAGAGAGCGCCAGGCCTGGCTCCGGCTGCCCAGTGCATTGAGGGACACTGCAAGGAACAACTGGAGCAACGTTGGAAAGCGAGTTGAGCTCAGGTAAGGCCTGCCTCATTTCATCTTATTGGTTCTGCAGTACCCGCTATACCAAACCTCTGAGAAAAAGCTGAAACTTGACAGCCATAACTTAAACCTACGGCATCATGAGATTATACAGAGGACAGGGTTTAATGTATTTAATGATTGAGGGAATTTACAATTGGCAAAATCACTTCCAAGACCTGAGTCTAATGCTCCCTCCATAGGCAAAACTGAAAGAACAGCACCCACTGTAGCCATGGATTTACAGACAATTATACTGGATTACTTTGATACTGAAGAAAATTTAAAAACATCATGATTCTCAGGCTCTCTGTGATTTCTAACTGGATTTATGGATGTTAATTTGCAACGGACATCGGAGATAATGCCATCCTGCATGCTATCTGTGGAAAGTGTAAGTCCCACTCAATCTAAAAATACGTGCATCACGTTTGTGTGTTCAAATTTGACTGAGTTATGAGTCAGACAGAGAGTATGATTTTTGATGAACACTGCAAATCACACACTAAGTGTTTTTAAAGTACCTTAAATACCTTCATGAGCTGTGTATCACAGCCACTGCTGCAGCTCCAACTGCTAACTGTGTTGATAAGCCAGCCAAATAAGTGGGCCAAACTACAATAACTAGCTCGGCATTGTTTTTAGAACATCTCCATGCACCTGTCTCTTTCACCTCAAGCAGTTGTTTTGCTTCATTTCTCTCCCTCCAGTTTAAAAACTTCTAACCTATGCTGAACGTCTTTAAACTGTGAGAGGAAACCCACACAGAAATGCAAACTCCCTACAGACAAGGCTCGGCTGGCTTATTATTGTGAGGTGATAGTTCTGCACACTGAACCACTGGGACTTCAGTGGAAAAACCACATTTAATCCAATGTTTTCACAGGCCCATATCCATATCAAAAAAAAACTAGAAGCAACTGTTATCTGATGATGTGACTAAATGCAAAGATCAGATATTTTATACTGATTTGCATGTCATTCATAATGCAACACTGTTAGTTCAATTATACTGTGAGTCTATGGTGTGAACACAGGAGTCAAGTATGGAATATAATGAAAGCTCACACAGTGTGAGCCTGGAGTGTTCCATGTCTAGCAGGCATCTGGTAGGCCCTGACCTGCTGGAGCTCCTGTATCCTGCGCCGCAGTCCGTCCATCTCGGCGCTCTGATGGCTGGTCTTGCCCTGCAGCTCAGAGATGGTCTGCTTCTGCTGGGAGCAGTGGAGCTGGACCTCCTGTAAAGAGGAACGCGTGGAGCGAAGCTTCTCCTCTAAGGATGACAAATTCTCCTGCTGCTCAGAGGAAACAAGAGGCAGGAAGATAATTGAGAAACTGAAGGAGCAAAGTGTTTTATGTGGAAGGCAATCCGTTCTGATGGAAAATGGTTTGTTTTGCTATCCATGATTACATCTGAAATATCTACAAATTCATTTTAACAAATTACAATTCCAGTAAAACATGTCAATGTGTATCTTTTCCTTTAATTTTCCCTGATTTTTTCATGATAACTATAACTTGTAGATAGGATCAGGTGTCACCGTCACAGGTCACAGTCACAGTAGAGATATGGAAGCGTGAGAGTGGTATGCTGCAGATAAATCCAAGAGCAAATTTTTGATGAGACCGCCATGGACAACGGGTGATAATCCTCATCCCTGAAGTGTTGGTTTAGTTTCTGTCTGTGTCCGTTTTTTAACCCAGATGAACTAAAACCACCCTCAGTGCACAGCTGGCGACACGAGAAGGGAGCGCCAGGCCTGGCTCCGGCTGCCCAGTGCATTGTGGGACACTGCAAGGAACAAGTGGAGCAACCGTGGAAAGCGAGCTGAGCTCAGGTAAGGCCTGCCTCATTTCTTCTTGTTGGAAATTAAAGCAATCAGTATATGTTGTGGCCTGTTAGTAGCTGGTATAGCTGCAGGGCTTAGTGGTAATTAAAGCCCCTAGACCTAAAATGAATCATTTTACCGGTACTATCTCTGCTGTGACAATAGTCATAACTGGGGCTGGGTAGCACACTTCTGTGCTATCAATGACCCAGAGCGTGCATTGAAAGCCTGGTCGGATTTGTTATGTATTTGTTTGACAGGTAGTTCCCTTTTGAAATCAAAATGTTGCTAATTTATTGTAGGATTACTTATTTCAATAAATTTCTTGTACAGCTGCTTGTCTTTAGGCTATATTTGACAGTTGAAAATGTTGCCTTCTTTTACTAAACGAAAAAAGGGGTTTAAAGAAAAAAAATGTTTAAATTTAAAAAGTAAAAAGTAATACCTTTTTAATACCTTAAAAATTAAGGTATTATAAAAAGTATAGTTTAGCTATCAGTATAGAAACTCCGGTATTGTATTGACAATTCTTGGATAGAAGTGGTATCTTTGGTGTCGATGGTGGGGCTACAGAAAAGTTCAGGAGGCCGACAATGTTATTATTTATGGACCATAAAAACCAAGATCTTAAGTTTAATGGCAGTTTGGCCATCAAGTTTTAAGGTATCTTGCTCTCCATTCACTAGACAGTTGGTTGGAAACAAAGTCAGTGCCATCTTAATAACTGATCAAAGATGCAGATTTTATAACCCACCTCTTCCAGACGCACTTGAGCTCGGACTCTTCCCAGTTCCTCCTCTGCCTGGGCCCTCTCTGTCACACACGCTGCTTTGGCTTTACTCAGCTCCTACAATAGATGCACATTACTTTTTCCCATGACATTACATTACAGCATTGATGTAAAAAAATGTTTCTAAACTGTGTCCACAAACTATACCTCTTTACTAAAAGTACAGAAAATATTATAATTCAACACTCCAGCACTAAGGTGTTCCCGTGATCTACATTCACTTCCAGTTTGACCCGAGAAATGGGAAATTCCCAGCTTGCAAAGAGAAGCCAAGTTGTGGATTTGAATAACTGAACTGCCTGGAAAGATACGGTTAGGGAAAGTAATAATTTCCCTCGTTCAATAAATAAAGCATCCACTCAGTTTTTGGAATTGACCCCTAACTGCTTGTAGTGAATTTATGTAAAGGTGGAATTCACTTAGGAGTCACAGCGTATAGCTTGTCGATAGCACTACTGTGACACTAGATAGCTGTATTGTACACTATTAGGATCTATATTGCTGTAATTATATATCCCTTAGTAATGTGTTTACATTCTTTCAGTCACTGTGACAGAGAGCACTGATCACGGTGAGTAGGTTTGTCTTTGTTAGATGTTTGCCACGAAAAGCAGTGTTTACAGTCTTTCTTCAACTTCTTTAATGTGGTCTTCACTATCAACAATCTCGCTCTACCTCTTGTAGGATGCAGAAAGTGTATAATGTGCCAAAGAAGCACCCCTGTGGGTCATTCTGGACAGGAACTGCCATGATGCATATCATGTTTAGGGATATGCATTAGCATGAAAAAAACTGGGGAACAGAAGCAGCCCTGAGGAGACCCTGTGGAAGGTATGAGTGTACTAGACAGAGCCATTCGCTCAAATGTTTTGTTCTCTGTTTGTCAAAAAAATAATAAACCAACAAACAATAACAAAACTGATGTTAAAATTTGACAGCAGCCTATGTATAAATTACAATTAAAGTCTGAAGCAAAATCAGTGAAGGGCCATTTTTCATATTTTTTGTTCTCCCTCAGATGCGTCAAAACAAGGTTTAACTTGCAATAACATCTTTAAACCCTCCTCCTTGCCCGATAAGCAAACTGGAAGGGGATCTAGTCTGTCCTGTGTGTGGATTAAAATTCTGAGCACTGAACATATAACACCATAAATATGAGGTTAATTATATTGAATTATATTGGCCTCTGACTGACAGAGGCCCTAAAAATTATTACAACTTTTGTTTCAATATAAAATTATTAACTTATCATCATCAATAGAATATTTTATTTACAATATACTGATGAAAACAACAGTTGCTTTTCGAGAGAGCTTCTGTATTGCCTCTGAGTGCTTACATTTCCCTCCTCCTTTACGTGACATTTAATCAGTGCAGGGCAAACTTTTAGCAAGCTGTTCATACTAAATCAGTTGTCTATTCCACTGACTAGTGCCAGGCCAAGCAGATGCAGCATCAGGCTCAGCAGCCCTGTATCCCCATCCCCATACTCCAAACAATCAACCAGGCCCACTCCCAACTGAAGGAGGAGGTGAGCAGCATTACGTTGAATGACACGTCCGTTGGCATCATTGCGGGGGGGTCTGGGGGAATTTCTTTTTTTATTATTATTATGAAAAACGAAAAATGATTAAGTCCTTTTCAAGGATAAGAATTCAAACAGTAATTATTTTTCCGGATAATTATCGTTATATGAAACAAAAACAGGTGCTGGAAACGTTTCTTATATTTAGATAAAAAATCTGCAGCCGATTTTATTCTTTTTGTTTGTTATTAATTGTATAGTTGATCATGTAAATTTAAGTTTTATTTATTTTAAGTTATTCATTAATATTAAGAAAATCTTCCATTCACGAATTTTACCATTAAATTACTTTTAAAGGTGGTATAAGTGAGTTTTTTGCTATTGCTACATAGCCAACATTAGCATTAACAGCTGTTTACTTACAAGTCTAGAAGAAACATTGCAATTTCCGCATCAAACTTAATTCCTTTACTCACCAAGAACTGTCTCTAGTGGTGGAAAGCAACACCAATGTTAACTCTTGTTTTGCTTCTATTTATATCAGTTCCTTCCTTTTACTGAAGTTAGCTTGCTAACCAGCTAGCCCTGGCCAGGCTGGCCCATCTCGTCACTTTCTGATAATGAGTGACTGTAGTGCCCAGGCTGCCCTGAAGAAGTAGCACTGCTCAGAGAGCATATTATAACCTCTTGTATTGTAAACACAACGATGGTGACCATCAACACCACCCACTTCCGGAATGTTTGGCGAAAGAGAAAACCTACATATAGCCCCTTTAAAATGTAAAAGATGGCCTTTATCACCTTTCGTATAGAGGGTATGTTTCATGCATATCTGCACAGAGTTATATTTTCATGGGTTGGCTTGTCCAGTGGTGGTGGGGCCCAATGTGATTTCTTTTCCTGGAGCCTAAAATCCCTGGCAGCACCCTGGAGTGTTGATGAGTGCTATTTACAAGTCGGAAAATTGTAATTACCATAACTCTGATATTATCAGCATAAGAAATAACTACAATCTGTTATATGTTATTAGCAGTTACTTTGTTGACTAAATTTATGTAACATTGATTGTGTTTTTTTTTTTTTTTTTAGTATTTTTGCCTTTATTAGCTCGCCGGCTAGAATCATACCTGAGACGTTACAGTTAATGTCAGTGGTATGCGCCTTAACCATTCAGCTATCAGGACATCCCCGATTGTTTTGTTTTGAAAACGGATACTCTGAGCTCTGACCTCTTCCAATTGTATCCGCTGTCCCTCCAGTTTGAAGATGCGTTCTTGCAGGGCTCTCTCACTCTCTTCTAGATGATGATTCACATGCTCCACCTGTACAGAAATTTTAATTTGTAGTATTTTATATTTTTAAAATTCTGCATCTATTAGAATACTGAGTTTTAGCAAATTATACAGAAAAATTAACCCCCCGGTACCTATAAAGTGTTTTGTTTGTGTAAGCAGTACTCAAGTGTAAAAATCACATGATGTGGTTTTACAGGTGGTTATGTGGTAGACTATTTCTTGGCCGGTTGCAGTAATTTCCTGGAATCTCTACACTGGTTGCCTTCACAACCTCATCGTGACAAAAAGTCTCTACACTGGTTGCCTTGACAACCTCATGGTGACAAAAAGATTTAAGACTTCCTGGAATGAAGTGTTAAACTATTCCTTTAAATAAAACTGATAAACTCTTCCACAAATTTCTATAACAAATAAAATGTCAAGGTTGAAGTATGTGTGAGCAAACTTTACTTCGAAAATTTATTTTCTTTTCTGTGATTTACGAAATTAGTTCATCTTGTGTGGTTTAGATAGTTAATTTTTCCATAAAGGGGCCCTGTAGAGTTTCCATTACAAACAATTTTTTTAATTCAGTATTACTCAATAAAAGACATTGTGTGCATCCTTGAGGTCTAACAAACATGTTGAATGCACTTCCTTCCCCATAAAACATTTGTAAAACAATTTTTCTTAAGTTTAAAACCTGAACTGTTTACATCCATTTACTAGCTTGTAGTCTCCTTCTTCTGAGCCTTAGTTAGTGCTTTGCTGCATTTCTTGCCGCATTACCGCCACTTGTAGATCAGTGGAATAGTGTAAAACCATTGGCAAGAATGTGCATTCCGTCAGTCGCATGCACGACACAAACAAAAAAGTGACTCAATTTTCAGTCAGGTATGATGACTGAGCATATCCTAAATAAAACATATACAGGATAACTAGTTTATTTCAACTTGGGTCTTATTTACATAGGCTTTTGGTTATGGTAACACTGTACTCACAAAATTAATCGCTGAGACTTGGGAACACGGTGCCGTCAGTAAAAACAAGTCTGACAGTTCAAGAAACATTAGCACTCAGACAGGACCAGACAGGCTGTAAACAAACCAATTATTTATTCAGATTATCTAACCCACTGTATTTGGAGATAAAACTGAAAGTGAGCACATCTGAATTGTTCAAATTACACAGAAACATTGGATGTATGGCAGTATAGTAGGTCAAAGTTAAAGCAGGAAGTGAGTCTGTAAATTGTGATGGATGTTTACAACGGACAGTTTGGGAAATAAGTGTACCTTTCACCATCATTTTCTCTTCCAAATACATTTTACTATCTTGTCTGATTGTCTGACTCCTTGTGTTTCTTCACCCATCAGGCCTTTTTTTGGTGAGGTCATTATGTTCCCAGATCTCAGATATTAACTTGGTGAGAACAATATTACAGGTTGGAACTACGAAATGATATACAAAACTAAAAAAATAGGACCAAAGTTGCAATAAATGGGAATTGTCCTATATAATAAGCAAAATAGTTTCTCACTTATATTGTTGCATTCTGTCTCAACCTGCTTAAAATTTCAAGAGAGCACCTCTTTCTGTCGGAGACTGTCCATGTCCTCCAGGGCTTGTTTGGACCTTCGTTTTTCTTTCTCCAGACGGTCTGTCAGAGGGTGACACACAGGAAATCTCTGCTGGGTGTTATGTGAAAAACACTGTGTGTGTGTGTGTGTTCGTGCATGCGTGCGTGCGTGTGTGCGTGCGCGTTCTGTATGTGTATGTTACCTTCTGCCTGTGCTAGTCGCAGCTTGAGTTCAGCTGTACTGTTGGTCAGTTCTTGCTTCAGCTCAAAGATCTGGTGCTGCTGAGATTTACACCTGCACTCCATTTCTTCTACCTAACACACACACACACACACACACACACACACACACACACACACACACACACACACACACACACACACAAAAACAGTAATACAACTGCCACAACTGGCACAGATGTAATCTCCAGTACGGCAGCCTTAGAACCAACTGCAACGTCTTATATTTAGACTGCTTCTCTCCTATAGATCTCTCAACAGTTTCTTAATCTAAACCATCAACCTGTCTTTTAGACCCTATTCCAACTAAACTGTTCAAGGATGCTTTACCTTTAATTAACACTTCCATATTACATCCGATCAGTTCATCTTTATTAACAGGCTACATACCACAGGCTTTTAAGACTGCAGTAATTAACCCTTTACTTAAAAAGCCTACTCTTGATCCAGATGTTTTAGCAAACTATAGACCTATATCCAATCTCCCCTTTATTTCTAAAATCCTTGCATTTCAAACCAATTGCGTGATTATTTGCATAGGAATGGTATGTTTGAAGATTTTCAGTCAGGATTTAGAGTAACCCATAGCACAGAAACAACACTGGCTAAAGTTACCAACAATCTTCTCATGGCAATGGACTCATCTCTATACTTGTCCTGCAAGACCTTAGTGCTGCATTTGATACCATTGATCACAAGATTTTATTACAGAGACTGGAAAATGTCATTGGGATTAAAGGAACCACACTAGGCTGGTTTAGGTCATATTTATCAAATAGATCCCAGTTCGTTCATGTTAATAATGACTCTTCCATGCACACAAAAGTAAGTCATGGAGTTCCACAGGGTTCTGTGCTAGGACCAATACTTTTCACCTTACATACCCTTCCTTTAGGCAATACTATTGGGAAGCGCCTATTGGGATGACCTGTACATTTTCACTTCTGAATTCAGAAAAAAAAGAAGATATTGTACATGCCCCTAAACACCTCAGAAAAACATTTTCTAATCATATAGTTACTTTGGATCCCGTTACTTTTGGGTCATTTTTGACCAGGACATGTCCTTTGCTTCATACATAAAACAAGTCTCTAGGACAGCCCTCTTCCACCTGCGGAATACCGTGAAAATTATAAACATTCTGTTTCAAAAAGATGCCAAAAAACTAATAGATGCAATTTTTTTACCTGTAGACCGGACTAATGTAATTCCTTATTATCAGGATGTCCCAATAACTCGTACAGCGCCAGTACTGACAGGAACTAGGAAAAGAGATCATACTTTTCCTGTGTTTGCTTCTCTGCATTGGCTCCTTGTAAAATCCAGAATAGAATTTTAAATCTTTCCCCTTACATACAAAGACCTTCATACTCAAGGTCCATTGTTTCTTAAACCACATAGTACCCCATTATTTCAATAAAACACTCCACTCTTAATATGCAGGCTCCTCTCCACTGTTGCCAAGTGCTTGCTCATGGTGGAACTGTTGGGTTTCTTTCTATAATATTGTAAAGTCTTGACCTTACTCTGTAAAGTGCCCTGACATAATGAATATTATAATTTGGAGCTACCTTAATAAAACTGTATTGAATGGAAATAACAGTGCTCATAATCAAACAGACACAAAGACCAAAGTTTGAGTCTGTCGGTCTCGCTCAGCCAGACACATACAGACGTGAACGATGTTCACGACATGAACAATTTTAGTGCAAATACTAAATGCATAAATTCACACTGTTCTGAACAGACATTACTCTTACTTGATTCCTGAGTTGGATGTTGGTTTCAGTCAGGTTTTGGATCTCTCTGAGGAGTTTGCCCTCTCTGAGCGCACAGTCCTACAGGATGGAACACAATGTGATGCTTAGCATAAACCTGTAAAAGTTATATCTCATACGTGTAAATGATTTTGATTTTGCGTGTTTCAGTTTGTCCTAATGTGTTATTGTTTTGCAGAATTTCATTGTTCAGGTTATTGATTCCAAGCAGATTGTAGCTGGAAATAGACAACATGAGTTAAAGTAATTTTTCGGAACACTGAACATTAACTTTTGTTTTTTTTCTCGATGTAATTCTACATGGCTTTGCCATGTTAGGCTGTATATGGTTACC
>NC_053408.1:23045712-23103212 GCF_016859285.1 Xiphias gladius
AATGCAAATTCTATAATTCATCCATTGATTGTTTTGTTCAAATATATTTTAAGGCCTTTAAACAAGTCATTTAAGCATTTTCAAAAATAAATTAAAATTAAGTGAATTCAATTTTGATTTTTGAATTCAAAAAGGACTCTCAAGAGACATTTCCTTGATAGTAACGCATTTGTGGGAAAATCATGAAACACATAAAACTGCACTGAAAAAAAAAATGACATACTGATATTAGCAGAAGTGTTCATTTGTTTTAAGAAAAGTGAGTGATAATCTTCAACCAGACATCTTTGGCAGTGTACCTGGGTGGGATATATATATATATACTGTACTGAACGTTCTCCTAGCAGAGAGACTTCATAACATATTGAGTCAGGGTAGATGAATACAAGCTTCAGGCGCACCTGAGAGCCTTCATTTGCACCTGAGAGCTGCCCCTGAAGCAACTGGTGAGTATTTCAGGAGGGCCGAGTCAGTGGAGAGGCCTCTCATTAGACAAAGTGTACACTGTAGGTTATACTATAGTCCTTTATACAATCTTGTGCTTGGCTGAAAAATGATTAAAGTCACTTATATTACACACAATACCCAGACACAGACTGTGCTGTTCTTCATATTGTGGACATGGGATAAAGGAGGACGAAATGCTTACTTGGCAGTGAGAGAGTTGACAGCTGACTTCCTCTCATTCAGGGCTTCCTGGAGTTGGCCTAACTGAATGGAGGTGGACCTATTGAAACAGAAAGGAGGTAACAAGGTAATTCCCATGAGCTCATGGATACAAACTGAAGATGCAGAGTGACTGTTATAGAACTAATAACACAGTGAAAAATGTGCTGCCTAAATAAGTGCTACGTCTCCCATGGTTTATTTCCTTTCCAGTGCAAATATAAAGGGTTTAACATTAATAAGGAGGTTGGTTATGCCCTCAGTTATACAACTTTAGTTGTGGCAAATTACCGAACATACAGTTTTACCACTTGCTCTCACCTGGTGGAGTGTCCTATCTCCTCCCTCTGCCTGTCTATGGTTTCCATCAGGCTTCGGAACTGAAAGAGAGGAGGAACAACCAGAGTTATGACCATAAACTTTATCCTTAATTTGTAATACTTTATAGATAATTTAAAGGGCTATTTCACCCAAAATCTTGTGTATATCAAAACAGGCCAAAAAAGTCTTTAGAGTATCAAGCACACCACCTGTAGGCTTGAAAAGTGGCTGCAAAAAGTTTGTTGCTTCCTCCTTAACTGAGCAAGCAGTCGGCTTCAATTCATGTCATAATATGCAGCAGGAGTTTCTCTGGTCGTATATTTTCGGGGGCATCTTGAGTGACAAAGATACATAAACCAACCTAGATATTCCTCGAGATTTAGATAACAGAAGCCTCCCATTCATTGACAGGTCCCTTAATAGCCACATGTTGAACTTTTTCCTTATCTGATCAGTTACAGGGTTAAAGTCAGACTGCCATCGTTCTCATTCCTTATCAATGATAATACCTGAATATGTAACTGTGTTTTCAATAGGGATACAATTAACTTCTGTTAAGTCGCAGTTCCTAAGGGGTAGTGTTACAAATTTTTATTTACATTCATTTTCAAACCTGACACCACAGAAAATTCTTCAGTACACTTTATTGCTTTAAGAATCTTGGATCTATTTGGAATAAAAGCTGTTATATCATCGGTTAGGTGGCATAACTTAAAGTCTCTACCTAGGGTCACTATAACCTGGAATTGACCTCTTTTAATATGTAATGCCATAATTTGTGTAACAAGGAGAAAGAAAAGGACTAAGGGAATTGCCTTGTCTTATTCCATGACCACATGTAACCCTAGATGTAGTGCCATTACCTAGTTTCAACAAACTATTACATCCATTATATAAAGTTTTAAGTGTTCAGAAACTGGTTTCCAAAACCACAATACTCACTAGCTTTGATCATGAACTGGTAATTAATTATATTGAACGCTTTATAGAAATTGACATAATTACGCTGTTGTCCAACGTCATCATTCCAGGGAGACTTATTGTTTTTAAGAGACATGGTCCAATTTGTAACTTCTGTTAGGTTAATTGTCAGGTCACAAACAGACTTACTACTGTTATCAATGCTTTTGATACATTTTTTTTTTTTTTGATTTTCATAATTGGCTGTATGTACATTTTGGTAGAAAAGAACAATATATTGAAATTCCTTTTTTCTAAATTAAAGAAATATTTAGTACATTTTCCCCTTTGTTCTAATAATTTCCTCCTCCTCCTCTAACAAAGGCAACTTTAGCTTTATCGTCATACATTTTGTCTAATTTTAATTGCAAGGATGATGATTCTTTCAATTCTTCCCAAGTTAAACTAGATATCTCTTAGAGCTCTGTTATTCTCTTGATTTATATTCTTTTTCTCCTTTTGCTTTAGCAATCATTTTACCCAATGACACAGCCAATTTTGTAATTTCATATTTCAATAATTCCCAGTATTTCCCATAACTGTTCTGTAAATGAGCTTGTCTCGAATGTTTTTCAACTATTTTTTTACGACAGTTTTAAATTCCTCATTATTGAATTGTAAAATTTGAATTTAATTTCCAAATAATCCCTATTACAATTATTTACAGCCAATCCCTCAATGTTAACCTTAACTGTAGTTTAACGATTTTCCGATAATGAAGGTTCTATCAAGGCTAATTCCACCTCACTTCTATATCTAATGATATCAGCCAAAAATCTATACTGCGCTGTTTGGATTTATCGTTACTAGTCCAAGTGTAAATTTTTTGGTCTGGAAATCTGTGTCTCCAGACATCTACTGGGCCAAGCCTTCCACATGCACAGATTAATCCATGTTTCTTTACTTCTGGGAGGCCATCAGTCAAATGATACATCCACCGAAGTATTAAAATCCCCTCCCCGTACAAGCTCAACAGAAGGAAATGTTGACATCATATGGTAGAATTACCTTTTTTGCTGATCATTGGTAGCATAAATATTTATAATAATAATTTCTAAGTGTCCACTGGCTACAAAAAGAATTATCCTTCTACAGTGTGTGTCCTTCATAGTAATGGTAATTTGACCGACAGACTTCCCCCTTTAACACTGCAACACCTGCTGACCTGTTACTTCCAAATGAAAACCACACATCTTTCCCCCAGTGACTCCTCCAAAATGAAACATCCGTTTCTAAAGAATAAGTTTCTTAGATAAAATAAAAGTCAGGCCTTTTGTTTTATCAACATAAAAATAAACATTTCTTCCTTAACAGGTATCTTATACCCCTGGCATTAACAGATAGAACAGACACTGACATTAATAAACAAGTATAAGCAAAAGTTGGACGTAGGAATCATTATCAAGTTATAGACATTTTGTTGTCTTATAACTTTATACTCCATAGTTGAAGAATCAAGTCTACGAGGGGCTGACGTGCGCTGTAAGACAGGACCTCATGTGTTTTCATGGAGATGAACTGAGATTTCTGACCCAGTAACTCATTTTCAAAGTATTTTTCTGAACGATTCTAAATGGTATAGATATATGCATCTTAAATAAGATATGTGCAGATCTGCTACATCACATAGTGGCCATAAAAGATATAGTCAGAATGCCCAGTAAAATACTCCCTTTACATAAGCTGCCAAACACGTTATTATATCCACCACACACCCTTAACTGAGGATCCTTACGCCACAGATGGATAAAAACAAGCATGGATAAAAACAGATAAACAGATAAACATGGATAAAAACAGATCCAAATCATTCAGCCTGGTCATATTCTATATGTGTATTATGAAACCTCACTACATTATTAAAATTATACAACAAAAATGAAAAATATATATATATGTATATTCAAAAATATATATGGTACATATTATTATTATTATATATTATATATTATTATATTTAATTTAGTTTTTTACATCATCCACATCAATGTTGCTATGGACTAAGGGTTATTTTCTGAGTGCAGTTCGGTCAAGTCTGCACCCCAAGAAAACCCTCTGGAGTCTGCTGAGAGTCCGCTTGAGGCGCCTTGTGGACTTGGGCAGCCCTCAGCACTCATGGACTTCCTGGGAATTTCCCATGAACTCTGCAAGTCTACAAGTGTGGTAATGCTAAATGGACTGAACTTATATAGCGCTTTTCTAGTCTTATCGACCACTCAAAGTCTTTACAATACTGCACCCACTCACACACACATTCGTACAGCGCTCTTTTCTATACATATTGCGCTTTCCACACACACACACACACACACACACACACACACACACACACACACACACACACACACACCGATGACACATTGGGGGCAATTTGGGGTTCAGTGTCTTGCCCAAGGACACGTCAACATGCGGTTGACGTGTCAACATGCGGTTGACGTGACGTGTCCTTGGGCAAGAACCGCCGACCTTCCAGTTAGTGGACGACCCGCTCTACCTCCATGACATTTGGATTCAGCCAAAGAATTTTCCCGCCATTCCTAGGATTCACCTGGACATCTCTCTTTCTCTCACATGACAATCATGACGCTCTTTTATTACGTTGGGATCTTTCAGAAATTGACCAGCCCATGCCCCTCTCTGAGCCTGACACCAACTAGGTGTCAAGGTGGAGAGGTGCTGTGACATTTTCTATGCTGGTCTTTGCTAATAAAAAATAACAAGGAGAGATAAACTAATCTGGGCATTGTGCCAACTGGGAACTGGACCCAAAATAGAAGTGGCTATCGGAACTCAACTCTAAAGATCTGATGCTTCAGGTGAAGAGCCCCTAAAGGCACTTTGTCCGAAACATTTAAAACTTTGAGCGTTAACTTGAAAGGTTTTTGTGCAGCATGTATCCCATCATCTCCCAGGTTTCAAAGCAAAAACTGGTTGAAGTTTAGGAACCAAACAATAATATTTCTCATTGATTAATTTTCAGCTGTCTCAGCCAAATATTTTGAATCCTCAACATATAAAACCAGAACTATCTGCATGCTTATTAGGATGAGTAAGACCCCTTTAAACAGTTCAAACTGTAACAGCCAGTGTTCTTGTTCTTTAAGGGTGCTTTCACACCTACCCTGTTTGGTTCGGTTCAGTCGAACTCTGGTGTGTTTGACCATTTAGTGTGGATGGTTTAGCCTGGTACGAAAGCTATCAATCAATCAGTTCCGTTTTATGGTGTCAAAGAAAAGCAGACCATCCACAGAATGTTTTGTCATAGTAAATTTTATGTATGATTTTAGCGTGAATAAACTACTGTTAAATCCATTTTCTGGCTGTGAACTGTAAAGCGATCTGTACAATCAATGCATATATTTATGCAAATCATTTGGTAATCATGGTAACACATATGCCCATCAGCACAGGAGTCAGGGGATTTTACCTAATCAATCAGATAGTGAAATGGTGTTTAAACAGAGGTGTGTTGGCTTGTGTACAGCGTACAGCGTTCAGTGTAGCTTGGCAGTTCCTCATTAGAAAGTCAGTGAAACAGCCACACATTTACAATGACGTGTCTTCTTATTTGTCCTTGTTCATCATTATTCATAGTGTTTGCGATTTACAGTCTAATAGTACCAATACTGCTCATTATTAGTAATTTCTTGGTAAGCTCTTTGTGACATTAGAGAAGATGAGGAAACCCATCAAGTTCAGAAAAGTGCTACATGACCTGCTATCAGTCAGTGGAATCTGATTTCACCATGTGAGTCCATGCTAATGATGCAGGATGACATTCCCCAAACGGTCCAATCAGGGAGTTACCTGTCAGCCCACGTGACTCCGTGTTTTCTTGGTTCATTTATGAAAAGTCAGTGTGAACATGAACCAGATCCGAATTAACAGTAAAAAAATGTTTAATTTTTTCATTCGTCTGGACCAAATAAATTAAGCTACAGGTGTGATAGCAACCTAAGAGTATCAGATATATATCATGCTTTAGTTTGAGGGTTACCTGGTGTCCCTTCTTGTCCCTCAGTGTCTGAATCTCCATGCTGAGGAGCTGGGTCCTGCTGCGACTCTCTCTCAGGGTGGACTGTCTGTCTGAGTTGTGCCCTATGGTCTGCTCTGAAAGGGTTAAACAACAAGAGCAAAATGGTAAGTGAATGAACACAGAGAAACATGGATCCAGAGGGGACAGCATGCATGGTAAGAGGTGAAACTGGTTGATAAACTGTACCACATTCAAATCAGTTCATGTTATACTAATGTTTTTGCTTTCCCACTAATGAGAGGCGTAAGAAATTATTATTTAAATTAAGTCATACTGTTACACTCACATTCACAGATGATACTGTCATTATTACTCCATGTGAATAAAAGACTCACCAAGTGCTCTGAGTGTATCACTGGGAATATTGTTCCCTGCCATCTCCAGCTGCACTATGCTCTTGTTTTTCTGCAAAGCCTCTAGCAGGGACCTGCCACCCAGCAGACCAATGTTGTTCCACCTCAGATCTGTGAACAGACAGTAACAGTCATTAAGGGAAGCTAGAGTGGACCATCATTCAGTCATAAAAATTCATGTACATCAGAACCGTAACAATGTCAGCCTGACTGCAACAGACTTAGAAGAATCATTTTCTACTCTGACAATAACTATTATACATCACTATAAGTAAAAGACCAGGGCATGGAAATATTCCTGTCCTGTTTTACTTTTTTTTAAGACAGCCAGCAAAAGAAAAGATAAATAAAGGATACAACTAACAGCAGTTGAAGTACATTTGCTTTCTTATACCATGAAGATCAATCATCATCATCATCATCATCATCATCATCATGTGTAAGTCAGAACACTATTACTGGGAGTTTACATTATCTCTTGTATATATAATTCAGCTTTTCATGCTTTGCTGCCTTTGTGCTATTTCCTGCGGTTACATCACATATATAGCAGCTAAAATAAGGACTGTGGTTTTAAAATGATGTTATTCTTGACCACTCGTGATATCAAGTACATCAAATGCATTTTTGATAAAAAGCATAGATTCTCTGTTTTACACTGGCTGTTGAATAACAAGGGAAGCTTTCTGCAGTAACTATCCATCCATTACCTATACCTGCTAATCCTTAAGGGTCACGGGGGGCTGGAGCCGATCCCAGCTGACATTTGGTGAGAGGCGGGGTACACCCTGGACAGGCTGCCAGTATATCACAGGTCTGACATAGAGACTGACAACCATTAGGACTCACATTCACATCTACGGGCAAATTAGAGTTTCCAGTTGACCTAACCTGCATGTCTTTGAACTGTGGGAGGAAACCCACGCAAGCAAGGGGAGAACATGCAAACTCGCCAGTGGGGCCCGAGCCAGCCAGTAGATTCAAACCCACAACCTTCTTGCTGTGAGACGACAGTGCTAACAACTGCACCACCGTGCCACCATCTGCAGTAACCTGATTTGAGTACTGTCCATCTAAACAGAAAAACTGGTTGTTTTAACACACTTACAGACTAAGAAAAGTCCGGATAGCAAAGCTAGATTTTTGCTGACCCACCTAATTACTGTGGCAATGTACAAACTTCACTAGATTTTGTATAGGTCTTTTGAATTGATGCATTTGTATGAAAATGATCCAGGAAGGGTTTTTATTACTGTGGCACCAATGTTCCAGGATAAAAGATCATTACCTGCAGTGGTGTGATATTCTGTCCAAAATTATTCAGTCCAAAGACTGACTAAATAAAACTGTGTTTGAGTTTCCTGTCTGAACTACTAAATAATTCTGTTTCTACGGCTTAACAGTGTAGTGTGCACAGAGTGCGCTATCTAACTACAAAGCTTGTGAAATAAAAATAATAAATAAAAGAAAAAAGAAAAATAGAAAAAGAAAAAAAATACTTAAAGCAAGAACATCATGCCACTTAATGATGAACACTGTCTTATACAGTAGAGACAAAGTGAAAGGGTCATATTTTATTTCATTGTGAATCACCTAGCACTTCCAGGATGGTGTTGTGTTTCAGTGCCATAGCAAGCGCCGATGCTCCGTGGTGGTTGATCTGATTGTTGCGCAGGTCCAGCTGTGTCAGCACGCTGTTGGAGGCCAATCCCTCACAAAAGAGTGAGAAGGCCTCATCCCACACCCCCAACGCATTCCACTCCAACACCAGCCTGCAAACAACATTTAGAAGCTTTAAGCATCATATGTTAATTAATGGGGATGGGACACTTTTCACTGTTGCAGCACTGTGGAGTTATTTTAGTTTCAAAAATCAGGTTTATGTCCTGATTGAGAATCCTTTCTCGGACGACAGATGAGTGTTTTATTAGTTGACTGCTAGAATATGTAGTGGTAGTCAACTTTGATTAATCAATACACATTATCTCACACCATTCTGAGCTATGAGCAGATCTGTCACTATAGGATTAATTTAGTCTTCAAGCTTAGCTACCTCAACTACTTAGATGTTTCTCAGGTAACTGGACAATGGTATGACCAAGCTACCGTCCCACATAGGCATAACTACTGGTTGAATTAAACTAGCAAATATATGTGATTGGTCAGGATTACTGGGGGCAGCAGGAAAACAATGGATAATTCCAACCTGCACATGCCAAGACTTAGGTCAAAATACTTGAAGTTAAAATTCGGTATGTTGCATTGTACACTGACTGACGTACAAAAAATTGGCAGCCAAGTCTATGCCGGCATCAAAAGCATATAAAAATCATGTATTACTTTAAGAATTACAGGTGAGGAGGCTAAACATCAAGGTTTCAGTGAGGCTCTCCCACAGGTTAATCCAGCCATGGTTACACCACACATAGCAGACCAAATAAGGAATGGTGATGTGAAATGTACAAGCAGAACTGACATTCTTGAATTCGTAAGAATAATCATTATCAGCTACATTGTATATTTTATAAACAGACGCAAATGAACGCAAGCAATTACACAAACACCAGGTGATTAGTGAATCACTGATTTTATACAAAATTTATTTGATTTCGACTGTAACATACACAACACACCTGTCAAGCTTATTTTATTTGTGAAGTTCAAACGGTTTGATCGAGAACGATCATTTTTGACCTTGGAAATAGTAGTTTGACAGAATAATTACTCATATTAGCTTTTTACCTACGCTTTCAACCACATCCTAGGGTCTTAATCTGTGGATAGAGTTTGTTGTGGATGGTTGTCATGCAGAGGTTCAATACTTTGGGCAGGTGATGACAAATGACAACTGAGCAAAATCCATCTGCTGATGAAGATCATGAGATGTGAACGAAAGCCCCAGAAACAGAAAGTAGCTGGACCTGGAATACCTGTATACCAACATGAAAACATCTTCCCAGTGGTGAAGTACAGTGTACCATCATCGAGGGGAGAAGTTTATCAAGGTATCAGGATAATGTCAGGTTGACCGTTGGGTGATGCAGCAGGACAATCACCCTAAACATCGGAGTCAATCTACTACAGAATGACTTCAAACAAAGAAAATCCACCTTTTGGAGTGGCCCAAACAGAGTATAGACCTTGATCAAATATAGATGCTGTTGAATGAGCTCAGAAAACCATTCAAACCAGATATCCTAAGACAATGGCTAAGCTGAAGCAGTTCTGGTCCACAGCTTCTGGAAGCTTGTTTGAGGTTATTTCTGCCAAAGGAGGTATGACAGTTATTAAATCCTAGGGTTCACTTACTTTTTCCACCAGCACTGTGAATGCTAAATGGACATCTTCAATAAAGACATTAAAGATTATAATTGTTTGGGTGTTATTAGCTTAAGCACATTGTGTTTGTCTATACTTGTGACATAGATAAGGATTAGATCACATTTTATGACCAATTAAGCCAGAAAACCAGGTCATTCCAAAGGGTTCACTTTTTTTCTTTTGACACTGTAAAAATACATGTGGTGTGTTACAGCGACAGACAATATTCTCATATTAAGAGCATGATTCTCACCTACGCAGAGTTTTGTTGCGTGCCAACAACGTTCCCAACGCCTCCGCCCCTGCTGATCTTAGGTTATTTCCCTGTGAATAATTATTTGCATCAGCCGACTATCAATACACGTCTCATGAGAAAAAAATCTATTAGTGTCTGAGAGTGTCAGGTGTTACCTTCAGATCCAGGATTTTCACAGTTGTGTTGCCAAACAGTCCGGTCAGAAGTACTTTGGCTCCTGAGAGTCACACACAAGCATAAACGCATATGCTGTTACACATAATGTTATACTTATTGTCATCAAATCTCATGTTATAAATGTAATAAAATACATTTGTTGTCGTTTTGGCTCTGCCAAACAACAACGAATGTATCCTATTAACAAGTATTGTGTGTGTATCCAAAGCCTGATATACTTTATCTGATTTCCCTGTGCTATAGAGCTGCATTTTTGTCCAGAAACCATTACGAACACATAAGTGATCCACACTGTTGCACTGAGTGATACGTTCCTTCATTACCATGAACACATACACACACTGTAGTTTATTTTGACTCAGTACCACATACACCAAATGTGGATTAATTGGCTACTGACAATAGTCTCCAACAAACTTTGTACAGTTTGAGTAACATTTGATAAAAACTGCAGGCCAGCTGTTTTAGGAAATAACTGAACCTCAAAAATTAAACTATAAATTTGTGAGGTGTTTTTAAAGATTTATTTCTTTTCATCACATCTTATGATGATAAGGACAAAATAGAATAACACTAGCTTTACCCTTCAAAAGTCAGAATAAACTGCATTAGATGAGTTTGCAGCAGCTACTTCAGCCAAACTCCGGAAGGTTTTCGTGAATGCTCACAAGTAATTCTAAGTAACCAAACTACAACGACTTCTGTTGCAGCCTCAGTCAGCTTTCTCGTCTTTTTGGCTGGACTGCAGCAGCGGAGCCAGCCCTATAAACGCAAATTGACTGCACAAAAGCTGATACAGATGTAAGTGAGCTTCTAACTTTCTCTCTCACTGATCATTTTACAGGTAAATGTGGCTGAAAGCACAGCCGTTGTCTTTAACTTATGTGTCTGGTGATTCTGTCAGATGACGTCGTGGTTATAAAATCAGGATTTTAGCAGAGCAGAGCAGAGGCTTGAAGTGGCAGTGGCTGCTGGTTAACATGTCGTCTCAATGGGCCGTTTTTCAGTCACTATTTCATACTTGTTCTGTTGTCTGACAACAGAAAAAGAAAAAACATGTAAATGAGAACAGCTTTGTTGGGAACTCAGCTGGATTAAGTTACTGTATATGTGAGCTAAGAGAGTATGAGAGCAGCAAACAGATAAAGGACCAGTCCAGCCACATTCGAGGTTTTGACCTGGTCTTGGTTTAAAGGGTAACTGTAAACTGATGTATCAGTCACAGTAATACACATGGAAAAACAAAAAATGTATCAAGCATATATTTGTATATTTATGCATGCTTATTGGCACCTGCTCTTATATTAAGCAACTAACAATATAATATATGAGACAGTTTGTCTGTCTGTCTGAAAAACTCACACACCTTCCTGGCTGAGCATGCAGTCACTGAGCGACACCTCTGTCAAGATGATATCTTTTTGGAAGGCCCTGGCCAGCACAGAGCAGGTGTCCACAGACAGGCTCTGTCCACTCAGGTCCAATCTGAAGCCCTGAGCAGCTCTGCTCTCCTGGAGCTGAGCCACAATACTCTCCTGGGGCTCCACACCTTTCTCCTTACACAGTCGCAGGTACGTCCGCCTGAAATCCTCCATTCTGGGTAACCACTCTCTCCTTTTCATATGAGATGTAAATGCTGTCTTCACTTCTTCCTTCTTTCTTCTGGGACTTGATCTGTTGACAAACTAGAGCTGAGATGATCAGTCGCTTAATTGATAGACAGAAAATTAATCAGCAGCTAATTTGATAATTGATTAATCTTTCAAGCAATTTTTCAAGTACAAAAAAAACAAATATTCCCTTACTTTAGCTTTTAAAATGCATGGATTTCCTGCCTTTTTATCTCTTGTAGATTGTAAACTGAATATGCCTAGTTTTTGGACTTTTGGTTCGACAAAACAAGCTATTTGATGACATCCCCGTGGGTTTTAGGAAATCATGACGCATATTTCTCATTATTTTATGACATTTTATGGACCAAGGGTTTAACAGATGAATTGGAAAAAAAATGATGACCTGATATTGAAAAAAAAAATCATTAGCAGCAGCCCTATTACTAACACAGTGTTTGGTGAAATCATGGGTCTTGCAGAACAGAGATTCTACCATACTAGTGATTTCCTCTGTCCTGCATCAAATACATCCAAACTGCCCCCCAAAGGGGATTCTCTCTGCTAGATGTGTTTAAAGATGTAAAGAGATGCACACCCTAAATCTGTTCTACTGATGAATATTACCATCACTAGGGAAGGTGGAAATGGATACAGGAGGACTGCAGTGAGACCCGAAGCCGAGCTGCCTCTGTGAGGCTGAACTGCGTTGAAATCATAGGTGAAGCAGCTGCTGACAGACTGTCAGTGTTTCCTGATTACCACCTAAGACGTCTGTGTTCTAACCTAAAACATAGCTGCAAGCTGCTGCAAGTAACAACTAAGTCTCGGAGAGCTGACCTTGTAAGGTGCTGAAAATCGTGATTTCGATTTAAAAAAAAACAAAAAAACACATATACGCCGTAACGTAGCATATAGTGTGAAATCTACCCAGCAACTCCGGAATCAACTTTTCAATTCGGCAAAATACATTCTAAGAAGCAAAATACATTTCTAATCATCTTTAACTTTAAGAGCTGATTTGCCAGTAATGTTCGCTGGGGGAAGGAAGCAATGTTACACAAAGGCATAAAATATCATATCATATGTTTGCCAATTTAGAATATGGCTCATATTGATTCAGGAATGACAGTGCCTTATATTTTTCAACATATGTAGCGTGGTGATTAGTAACCTAAAATGTAATTGCCAAATTCTGAATGGGAGTGTCGCGTAACGTTATCGTTACAATGGCTCCGCACGAATCAAACGCCCACGCGGGGCTATCAGATGATTAACCAATGTGCAGATTAATTAAGGCTTTGAAGAAGTGTTCCAGAACAATGATAATGGTACAGACCTCAGCGACTACAGCAAAAATATCTTCCTGGCAGTTGTTGTTTTAGACACCACAGCTGACCGGCATAGCGACAAGTAACTAGGAAGTGTATTTCCGCGCAAAGCATCTTGGTCAGTGTAATTTCGAAAAAGTAAGCATTACCCTTATCCTGGGTGAGGAAAGCTACAAACTAGGTGTAAAAAAAAAAAAAAAAACCTAAGTTAAAACTGTACTGCATCATGTTTTTTAATGTCATTTTATGAAATGATAATTTTGGCTTGTTTTGGGTCTAAGACATAATTGACTTATTGAACCAGTAGATGGCGGTAATACAAACACGGTATGCGGCATTTGCCAACTAAGCAAGTAGAGGAAGAGTATTGTTAGAAGAAGACTAGAACGAGCATGGCTGGCAACATAAGTAGCACTGCAGTTCCGACAACTAGTTCTCTATTTAAACTGCAGTCTTTAAATGGGTTGTTTGCGATACATAAAAAACAAGGGCCTACATCTGCAGACGTGTTAAATACGCTCAAAGAAGCTTTACTCAAGGGTAATACGACAGGACAGCATCAAGAAATAAGTCTGTTGTTAGTTGTTGAGGCTGACAGTGAAATGTTTTTGTTTAACGTATCTTTCAGAAGCTGGTGTACAAAAGCCAAACCCGCGAAAGAGAAGGAAGCAGAGCCTAAAGATGGGGCACGGAGGGACTCTGGATAGTGCTGCCAGTGGGGTGTTAGGTAAGCGGATTGTACCATGTACACCCAGGTGCTGGTCCACGTGCAATTGTTGTCATTCCTGCCTTTGCTGGGTTGTGAAGGGGCAGCTATTAGAGTTCCACCCAGACACTTAACATTTCTGAGCCAAGAGCTTGGGTTTGGTTTTAAAGCTAGTATGGAATTTGGTTGGGGTTGAATATGTCAAAGAGGCAGGTACATCAGAGGTTTTGGTTAATTGTGTAAACAATGTATATTTGCTCACTGAAAACTGCCATAAAGCCTGGTAAAAAAGGAAGGGGTTTATTAAAGAATACAATATGTGTACAAAAAAGTCAATCAATATGGGGCAATCAAATACCTCAATCCCTAAACGCAAGATCATCTAAATCAAGTTATGTACTGGAATTAGTAAATATAATAAATCAATTTTACTCAGAAGATATGATTCTTGATACAATAGTGGTAAACATCTTTACACAAAGAAAGGATTTCACCATTTTCAAACAATCAAGTTGGCAATAAAATGCAAAAGATGAAAAATCTTTGGTACATGAGTTACCCACCATACTAGCTGATGATCTATCATCAGTAAAATATTTCAACAAAAACAGGACAGACAAGGTTACCAAAAAGGTCTAATGTCAACGTCCTCATTCAGGTGCTAGGGAGATTCAGTATTCAAGGTACACAGTATATCCAATAAGTTTAACTTTGGCAGCATTACCTTTCATGAACTCAGTCCCAATGAGGGGTGGGAACTTTCCTATTTATCTCATTGAATTAATGCTATGTTTTGCCTTAGTGAACTGCACCTCAACCAGGTTTTGAACATCCCTCATCTGATTCTAGATATTTGTTCACAGATGTATGTGCACAAAGAATGGGTTAGGCTAGGCTACACTGGCAGCTGATGAGGTATACTACAGTACTACCAATAATTGTGGACAATTGTATGCCCTGCAATGATGGGTGTAAAGAAAAGTCAGAATGGACATGTGTGTCAGATGTGTGAGGCTGTACTTAAGCACAGTCATGCTTTGAGTAAAATGCTAATGTTAGCATGCTAACATGCTCACAGTGACAATGCTAACTTGCTGATGATAAGTATTTATAATGTTTACCATGTTCACAGTCTTAGTGTAGTGTGTTAGCATGCTAAAGTTTTCTAATTTGCACTAAACACAAAGTTCAGCTCATAATGATTTGAACATCATTAGTTCTTTAGGTATTTGGTCATAAACCAAGGTATTGGACAAATTTAAATTTTTACCCGATGATGGAGCTAGATGAAAAGTCAGAGCATCAACAGAGGATCAGTCAGAGGTTCACCAAAATTATCTCAATTCTTCCTGAGGGTAACATGAACCAAATTTCACTAAAAAAAACAAAAGGGTAACCTCATGGTGGTGCTAGAAGAAAAGTCAGGTTATCAACACAGTAAGTAGGATTCATCCACTGGGGACCATGAATGTCACAAAATGTGCAAAACGCCGTAGCAATACTTGTAATAGTTGCTAAGATATTTCCGTTGGGACCAAAGTTGCAGACTGACTGACTGACTAACACTGACATCTGTAAAGCCATGATGCCAGCATGGCTAAAAAAAATACTATCTGGTTAAATCTTGTCTGCCATATGAGCTACCTCCTCCCCTGAGCTCAATTTGTAAAATTCCATTACCCTCCGAAACAACAGAGGAAATTTTAATGATATGGAACATTACAAGTAAATAAGACTGTACACCCAGTGGGCACGTCATTAGGTACACCTGAACAATCAGACACAATCCAACAGCTGTGCCATAAATGCAACATTTATGAAGCTTATGCTGTTCCCTTTTTCTTGACACTGTTCATTCAATTACATGTATTTTATTGAGATTGTAGTCAGTGGTGGTGTAGACTGAATATATTGAACTGTGGAACTAGATGGACCGTATAGGATGCATCATGAGCTCCAGATTGGTTCTCTTTGGTCTCTTGTGCAGTTCTGTGCAGCTGCCCTCTTTGCTGCTATATAGCACATTACAGTGTATTGCAATAGAGTGGATAGGATCAAACCAAAATCACATTCTGCTCCAGTCTTGTGAATACAAGACTTATTTTGATGATCTCATGGACAGCATCACACCTAGGACAAAATTCACTTTCCTACGGCCAGTACCTTTAAGGTTCTAAAAATAGCAAAATCATCATTATGTTTGGTCTGTCCAGCACAATTTTATGATTGGGTGTGATGAACATTGCCATCTCTAGAGGAGGGCCAGCATGAATGTAGTAATGAGACTCTTAACACTGTCTCTTTTTCTTTCAGTTGTTGGTGTTGGGAATGGCACAAAAATGCTCGGTACCATGCTAACTGGTTCAAAGGTGAGTTTGTTTACACTTATATTAAAGAGTAGAAAGGAAATTTAAAGAACTACAGTGGCAAAAAAGTATGAACCCTTTGGAATGACCTGGTTTTCTGTATGAATTGGTCACAAAATGTGATGTGATCTTCATCGAAAGTAACAAGTATAGACAAACACAATGTGCTTATGCTAATAACACACAAATAGGTATAATCCTCAGTGTCGTTATAGAACACATCTATTAAACATGCACAGTGCTGGTGGAAAACGTAAGTGATCCCTTGGATTTAATAACTGGTCGAGCCTCCTTTGGCAGCAGTAATCTCAAACAAGATCTTCCAGTAACTGTGGATCAGACCTACACAAACTTCAGGAGGAATTTTGGACCATTCTTCCTACAGAACCGCTTCAGCTCAACCATAGACTTAGGATGTCTGGTGTGAATGGTTTTCTGAGCTCGTTCCACAGCATCTATATTTGATGAAGGCTTTGGGCTCTGACTGGAACGCTCCAAAAGGTGGATATTCTTTGTATGAAGCCATTGTCTTGTAGATTTACTTCACTGTTTAGGGTCAATGTCCTGTTACATCACCCAGCTTCTGCTGAGCTCCCGCTGGTTACAGCCACCCTGACATTATCCTGTGAGATACCTTGATAAACTTGGGAATTCATTTTCCTTCAGTTGAAAAGCAAAGCCGCCCCAAATCATGATGATACTTACCTACCAGCCTTCTTCACCATTGGGATGATGTTTTGAAGTTAGTATACAGTGCCCTTTTTATCCCATACGTAGTGCTGCATGTTCTTCCGAAACGATTCAACCTTATTTTCATCAGTCCACAAAACATGTTCACAGTAGCATTGTTGAATGTGAGGCTGCTCTTTGGCAAACTTATGGCTTATTTTATTTATTTTTTTTTTAGGGGGTCCAAGCCCAAGCGGGCAGGGGCCCACGTATGCAAAGAAGTGTGGGTCCCAGTACCAGCAGTGCTTGCAAAAGTTATATAGGAAAAACTTGTACTCATACAAAAGAAGTGATGTCATATCTTTATATTGGTGTGTCCGATTAACACGAAACGTGGGCCAGTAGTTTGCCTTACCACACTGAGGGTCTGTAAAAAATTTGGTGCATAGTGGCCACTAGATGGCACTTGTACACAGAGCTGACGAATATGCATGACTTACTTTTTCAAACTCATCTTAAGTTGAAGTCCAATCTGCATAATTTGTTGCACGTATCATCAAAGGACCTCCAAGAATTTTGATAGTTCATAAAATGCAAAAGTTGTAAAGGAATATCTTCCTCTGGGTAATGAGAAGTGATGTTTTATCTTGGCAACAGTCAGTCCAATGAACACAAAACCTGGGCATGTAGTTTGCCATGATGCACTCAGGTTCATAGGTCAGTTCAATTAACACAAAACTTGCAGAACCAAGAAATTTGCAAATTTTTTTCAAACTGCATAAATAAATATTTATGATTTTGCAGGATTGATTTACTGTATAACGTAAAGGACACTAAGGGTAGACAGTTCTATAGGAATTTTCAGGGTGTGACGCTCCTATGACTGAAGTTATTTTTTCAAACCACCAAACATGACACATGTCCACCAGCAGGTAGTGCTGTAATGAAGGTAGGCACATTTTGGCCAGCAACTCCCACATACAATATCGCACATTCAAAAACCTTACATGCGCACATTTCCTGAATTTAGCTGAAGCTTGTGATATAGGCCACGCCTACTTCCGCCTATAGATTATTTTTTTCGCAGAAATGCGAAATATGCAAAACCTAATTTTTGGAACTCCTCCTAGGTTGTGGGTCTGATCTGCATGAAAATATGCAAATAGAATCCATGGATTTTCATGATAAAGAGTTATTAAAATATTTTTTACAATCCAAAAAATGCACAAGTTATAGAGGAATCATTTCCTATAGGTTGCAGAAAAACAGTAAGTGTTGCATATCTTGCAAACAATAACTTCTATTTCCACGAAACTCAGATCAGTAGTCTCCCCTCGTCGAATGAAGCTCTGTGCAAAAGTTGGAGCCAATTGGCCACTGGATGGCACTTTTGTTGTAAAATCATGAAATATGCTAAAGTTGTTTTTTTTTTTCACAAAACTGTTGGGCTGTAAGTCTGATCTCCAAGAAAATTTGCACGTATCATCAATGTACTCTCATGATCAAAAGTTATTAAGAGTTTTTATATTCCAAAAAAATCAAGTCATAAGGTAAAAACGTTTACAAAGGATGTTATGTCATATACATAGGTCTTTCCAATTAATGCAAAACTTTGGTCAGTAGTTTAATGTGCCACGCTGAGGTTCCGTGCAAATCCTGTTTCATATTGACCACTACGTGGCGCTTTTACATAAGTTGAAAAATGTACAAAAAGTTGTTTTTCAAATTCATCTTACGTTAAGGTCCAAACTGCATAAATTCTTAAATGTGGCATTTTAAGGACCCTCATGATTGTCGGATCACTCAACCCAAAATCCGGGGTTTATGCGCCAGAGTTGGTGAACCCCACTTTCTTGAATACCCCACTGGAGTACCCCCCAGAAAGATTTGAATCTCTGTGCTGTGCTGTGATGTATTCAATATGGACAAGAATAGTCCAATAATTTGTGTGTTGTTAGATAGATTAGAAGATAGATTGTGTCTTTTCATAATTGTAACTTATATGAAAATCAGACCGTATTTTATGACAAACTTATACATAAATGCAATGACTCCAAAGGGTTCACTTACTTTTACTTGGCACTCTATATTAACAAAAATGACTTTTTTCTGTTTAAAAAGAATATTTATGTTCCTCTCATGACAGCACAGCTAACTATAGAACCATACAAAACAGTAAGGCTTTTGGTTGCTAGATGATGAAAGCTGTGAGCCACCAAATTTAATACTTCCTTAAGAGCTAGGCATGGCAAAAGGAACAGCATCTCTACTGTCTTCTCTTTGTTGGATCAGCGAGGGATGCTCATACTTGCATCATCAAAAAATACTGTGGGTGGATAAACAGAAGTTACCAAGGTAACTATGGCTATGTTAATTCCTGGTTGACTGTCAGTGGCAGTAAACAAAGTGGATATGTTTACTTGAGCTTTGCACAGGTCGAGATATCGTGTAAACAATATCACGTGTGATGGACAGGCCACCTGTACGTCCCAGCTATAAATACCATGTAGTAACCTGCAGCCTGTCAGAGTGTTCTAGCCCCCAAGGTTCAAACTGACCAGCATGACTGGCAGTCATTCAGGAATTCAGAGTCATAGTTACCCTTGTAACTTCCGTTCTGTTTCATTCCTGTCTCACTGCCAGTGGCAGTAAACAACAGTGGCCCGGATGACTTATGCCACTCAGCTTCTGGTCGATCGTATAAGCCATTGGAAGAATCACAATGCTAGCACGAACCCAGAAGCAACACTGAGGCGATTAAAATATGGAAAAAGTGCACTGTGCTGCCGAGGAAGCCACTGCAAAATCTCAGATGGTGAGACCCCCCTTCTTGCCACCCAATGACGGGGTGTCATTATCTGAGAGTGTAACGTTAGTGTCCGGAACTGACATTAATATAAAAATATCTGAAAATACTGACATGATTATACGCCTGTCCTTTCCCCCTGAAGCCATCGTTGCTGTGTGACACCCAGCTGTTTTTTATAATCCGCTATGAGATTTGTTTTCAGCAAGAACATAGATCAACTAATGTTAGGTCAACACAATAGACAGGGTTGCTTGTAAATTTCTTATCATAGGTTCCAAACTTTTCTGTTTCAGCTGCTCACTGCTCAACTCTAGCTAATGTCACCTTTTACTGTAGCTGACTGTCTATTGTCAAGTGCTGCAGGTTTTTAGCAGGCGGCCGTTTCTTGCACAAATCTCCCAAGTAGAGACAAAATAAGTCGTGATGTTTCATAGTGTTAAGTTTTATTCCAACAACACAGACAGCAGTCTAAACAAGCGATGTGACTTCCATGGGCTGTAACTGGTATCAGAGTATGGTGTTGTCGGTTACTTCCTAAACACAAAGAGTGCCTGGAAGGGTGCATTTGATTTATTGTTCCCATCCATGGCAAATTGGTTTACTGCCTCACTATTCAAGATGTCGTTTGCATCAGGCAAGGACCAACAGCAACAAAGGCAAGAAGAAGAAGAAGAAGGAGGGCATCCCTACAATGTAGTGTAATGTAGTCTTTGATTGTGTAAATATTTAACTAATGTCTTATATTTTAAGAGAATGATTGAAAAACCTTTTTACCACCTTTTTACCAGGCTGACAAACACAAACAAAATGTGCTTACCTCCCTTTGGACCTGCAAACAAAGTACAGAACCAAACAGATCTTGCCAAGTGTCACACCTGCGGTAAACACCAGGCTAACAGAGACTAAATCAAAAGAGGGTGACAGTGGGCTACCACATGGTATTTATGGCACAGGTGGTCTACACATTATTGTGATTCTGATTAAATTAAATCGTGACCTGCGCAAAGGAGGAGACATATTCACTTTGTTTACAGCCACAAGTAGTCAGGAAGGAGTGGCACAGAACAGGCAATTCCTTTCATCTAAGTGACTTTTTCAGCTGCGCTAAGCGAAGGATTTTGACACTACTTGGGGAAAAGGTGAGATAGCCTCCTCAAAACTGTTAATTTCACCAAAGAATTTTTTTTTAATTTATTTGCAGCATCATTCCAAAAAGTCCTAATTGAAATTTATCAAGCTTTTACATGGCTGTCGTGCAACATTTTTTCATAACCTGGTGCTGGAAGTGGAAGACAGCTGTGATGGTCTCCAGTGGAGGGACAGAGAGCTCATAGAATGCATAACGATTTATAGTGTTTGTTACCCGAAATGAATGTAACCAGGGCATGTTTGAAATGGCTGCACATGCTGGATTTATATGACCAATACTAATATTGATAGTTGAGATTTTAAAAAATTTTGATAATAATGCATCATCCCAATATTAATTATTTTTTTTAACCAAAACACAGAATGAAAGAAGAATTGTGATTTACTATGTAATACTGATACTGTTTCTTAACAACCCCTGAGATATATTTAGTTTTTCTGTACTGACATTTCTTGTTACTTATCGTCCGACATATACACTGATACTAATCATCGGATATCTGTGATAGTAAAGTCATCTAATAATAACAGTCTGGCCGGTTTATAGATTAGGGGCCTACACAATGCCAAACCAAAGTGTGAGTGTTTATTTTTCAGAAATACGTTGCTGTGGGGGAATTGGGAAAAGCAACAGACACTCTTGATGCTACTGGCAGTGTGATTCTGGAGAAAGACTTTGGTAATACAGCAAGCACAAATCACATCATTTCATCTGAACAGGTTATCCCATTCGGCAGTCTGTAATCTATTCATGTAAGCCACTGCTTCTGGTGGAACATATACAGTATTTTGCTTCCGTTTCACAGTATTGTTGTGATTTGTTTTTTTTTTATCCCACAGAACACATAACCAGGTCGGACATTGAGGAGAAGCTGAAATCCTTTACTGGTGACATCATGCAAGTTCCTCCACTGTGAGTAGGCCCTTCAATCTGAGAAAATGTTTCCATGACAATAACATTCGTGTATGTGAAATTAAACTTTTCAAGGGGTTTACTTACAGATCATTTCTAAGTAATACCATCAGGTCAAAGTCTCATAGACGCAAAATTCTAATTGGCAAAAAGTTATTTTCTGTGACGTGTATGAAGCCTTTCCACTTTAGACACTCTTTGGAGTTTTTATCTTCCATCACTCTCAGGACAAACTCTCAGCTTTCTATTCATATTCACAGTTAATGGGAGTGAACTCTACTTATTTTGGTGATCCTATGGACTTGGTTGGCACCTTTCCCACCAAATTTACCATTTGCACACAAGATAGTGTATTATGTAACAGGCTAATGTTGTGACATTTGGTGAGCACATAAAACACTCCTTTGGCATCTGATCATTCCATAACCTTGGCACTTCTTTTTCACATGGTTAAAAGTAACAGATAAAAGTAAAAATTCTTCACTTATAGTTCTAATTAGAAAATAGACAAACAAAAGCAATTTATCAATTTTTTTGTTTTGAAGTACTTTTAAATTCAGTGGAGCTCCAGTGGTATCTTAAGTTAATCGGGTTTAACCTAGATGGACAGAGGCAGGTTTCTTATTAGTCATGATGAACAATGTGGTATGTGAAGTAATGTGTATAATTTAAAATAAGTTAGTTTTAGCTCACCACATACAAATGCTTGGTTATAAGTTATCCCCACAAAGTTTTCATTGGCTGTGGCACCACTTTTTTTCAAATTGCTCAGTGAAAGTGATTTTTGTATTCCATTGCTATTCCATTTTTGTCCTAGATTTACCTTATTGTGAGTGTCCTCTGCAACAGATTTCTCTGTGCGTCATTTTAGTTCTTTACTTGTTTCCTTTTAATTTCACTTGTGTTTTACATGTTTGGATCTGAATGGAGCATGCCCTGAATATGGACAAAAACTGGGAAAAAATAAAGTGAAAATTTTTGCTGGCAAATTGTTACAACAAAAGTATTTACATCTCTCATGACTCAAATTTTAAGACAGTTTTGCACTGACTCAGGACCAGATGACAGCCAGTTTGAATACAGATGAGAGCCCTGCTTTTAAGAGGACCTACTCTGATATCAGCCATGCTTCTTATGGGAGTATGTCAGTAGACATGGGGGAGACTAGCTCATATACACCGTCAAAAGGCTCTGTAGGTCCGTAGAAACGATTCTAGTCTATAGCCATACGCAGTGTTCAAACATTTAATTAATACTGCTAGAATTGTTATTGATTTTATCAGCAGCTGCAGGACTGAAACAATAAGGTGATCTGCCATTGTTCTTACACTGACATGTAACTTTTGCCGCGTGTGTTGTTGCTTGTTGTGATTGGCTGAACTGAACTTTAGACCTGCAACAATTAGCTGATCAATCAGTTAGTCAACTGACAGAAAATGAATCTTCAATCATTTTAATAATGTAACTGTCAGGCTTTTTCAAGCAAAAATGGTAAACATTCGGTGGACTCCAGCCCCTCAAATGTGAATAGTTGCTTGTTTTCTTAGTGATCTATGATAGTACACTGAATATCTCTGGATCTTGGACAAAACAAGACATTTGAATACGACACTTTGGACTCTGAGAACTTTTGATGGATATTTTTCACAATTTTCTGACATTTTATAGCCCAAATTAGTAATCGGTAGGTTAATCTATTAATCAAAATGAATCGTTAGCTGCAGCCCTATTGATCTTACCACAGGCAAAAGCAGGAGCTAACTGACCTTGAAGCACATCAAATAAATGCTGCCTTTCAGCACAGCCTTATTTCATCTGGCATGTGTATTGTTTCATCTTTTGTGTAAAATAACCTTACATTTTGTGAATTTTATGTGTCAGTTGCTATTAACACATGATCTGGAATATATTCAAGATCTTCAATATATTCAGATATATCAGAGATTCAAGAAAATTTACTCTAAAATCTAAACTGTAAAGGTATTTGCAGCGTCATTAGGGTTTTCCTAACGGAAATAAAAGAATAAATAAATGGTCCAGTATGCTGCAGTTTTTTTTCTCGTGCTGTGGTGAACCTTGCAACCTCTAGAGGTTGCTAGCAGGACTTTTAATTTTACTATTGTCACGTCCCCTATGATGAAGCCTTCGTGCCAGTTTAAAGAACAGTCAGATGGATGGAATCTGCTCTTAGGGCAGCTTTCTTTTCAATGAAAAAGAACAGGCAACTTCAGTATGGTATGATTTATTGATTTTTGTCATTTTAGCTACTCTGCTCTGAAAAAAGACGGCCAGCGTCTCTCTGTCCTGCTGAAGAAAGGTCACAAGGTTGAGGCCAAACCTGCCAGACCAGTCACTGTGTACAACCTGACCCTGCAGGAGTTCAAGCCTCCTCTCTTCACTCTGGGTTAGCACATGTTGTATAATGAAGTATTTCTTACTCCCTCCATAGAATACTGATTTCTTTAAATAGCATTTTGGATGTCATTTGCTACAGTTTGCATATGTTGTGTTACGTTAAAATACACATTCAAAAGCAGTCATAGTAGTTGTATTTCCATGACAGATATTGAGTGTGGTGGTGGATTTTATGTCAGAAGCTTGGTGGATGACCTTGGAAAAGGTGAGTTACTTCATTGTGTTTCACAATTTCCTCCTCTGCATATTTATGGATAAGTCAGTACACTGAACCAAGAGCTCAGAAATCAACCTGCTAACACTGACTTGTGAGAATAAAGGGTGTCTATTTGCTGCAGCTCTGTCATCATGTGCTCATGTGAAGAAGCTGATCCGGACGAAGCAGGGTGGGTTCACCCTGGAGGAGCACGCCCTACACGAGGGGCAGTGGACACTGGAACATATCCTGCGCTCTCTGCAGCCCTGCTCAGAGTCCGAGCAGGGTGTGGACTGTACAAAACCGTCAGAGGCTGACACCTGAGGAACACACACTGTACCGGACCCAATCTGAAAGTGAAAAGCTGGGCTGGCTGTCTGTTTGATGGTTAATCATGACTCTCCTGCTTAGCTTTTCGATGAAGAGAACATCAGGTCTCAATGTGTCTATTTCTCCTGGATATTCCAAAGTGTGTTTGTTAGCAAATTAAGTGCGACAAAAGTAGACTGTCAAAACCTCTTCTCTCCAACTCACTGGCCCAGTGTCATTATTTTACACTGGACTCATGATTTCAAGTTCACATTAATGTGGTTTCTGTGTTATCTCTGTCTCACCTGCAATTATAGAGCTGAGTAACAGAAACAAAATAAAGTGTATATATCGATATCAATCTAAGAAATTGTTCCCGCTATATGAAAATGAGAGAGGTTAGGCTGTGTTAGGGAAGACCTCTTGATAAAGCACGCTGCAGTTTTCAATTTTGGAAACTTAAAAGTCTAACATGAAACAGACTGACAGTATATATTAAACAAGTTGGAGAAAAACATTTTACACTGCAAGACTTATTAGGATTTATGCTGAAAGGATCGAAAATATTATTTTTTGTATAATTACTGTATTAAAATAGAATTTCTGTTGGCCACAATTGTGAGGAATCTTTAAAAACTTTAGGAGCTTTTTTTGTTCACCTGTGTCTGTTTGTTGGTTTGTTTGTCAGCAGGATTACAAAAAAACTGAACCAATTTTGCTCCGCACTTGGTGGAGGGACGGGACATGGGCCAGGGAAGAACCATTAACTTTGGTGCAGATTTGCATCATTTACAATGAATTAAAATTTTTCCTTCTGAAGTCTGGTGTATATTGTTTGACATTGCCTTTGGTGGAGGTCTGCACTCTACCGAGTGCATATTCTATTTTCTTACTGTGACGGTTTCTAGCTGTGATTGGAGTCTGGTGAAGGTATCGCTGACATGCTAGTGAGACTTCTCGTAAATGTCTTGTTTCAAACTTCTTTTTTTGTATTTTTCTTTTCTTTGTTTCATTTTTGATTTTTTTTTTTACTTACTGATTTCTTTGTTTTTTTTTTTCTTTTCTTTTAAACAAACAGTTTGAAATGAAATACCAACTTCAGCCAACACTGCTTTATATCTGAAATCAAGTGCAGCAGAGGAAACAGATAGGTATTAATCGATACTTTGTGGTTTAAGTCTCTGAACGGACTAATAGTGCATCTCCCAAATGAAGTAGAAGTGGTGTAACTGCGAAGAAAAGTAATTGTGATAGTCAATACTGAAGGTGATAATGGTGGACAGTGAGTGGTTGGCTGATAAACTAAGTATGGAGGACCATTGCCTCCAGGAAAAATGGAAAAAACTATATAGTACTACTTTTTGAAGCAAGTCTAAATGAGGAATCATTTTGGTTTGAAAGGCATTCTTCTGATTTAAATTTCAATTGTGTTTTTGTATCATAAATTTAGTTTTCAAGTCAAAGTTTCAAATTCTGTTTTTACAGGTTTTAACTTTCTATCTGAAAATTATGTTTTAGCAAGTCAAAAATATAAGACACTAAAAAATTCGTCAAAAGTCCAAATTTAGGACTAAGTCAAAATCTTGATTTATGATCTCATAACCTCAAAATAGTAGCTAATGTCATCCTTTTGTCTTGGTATCTCACCGTAGACCTTTTTCACGGCAGACGTTTCAACAGGTCATAGCAGGAAGAGCACAGGTTTAAAGAGTAACATTAACAATAGGTGCATTCCACATATGTGAGCCATTTCCAGCTGCTGGTATTGTGCCTACCTGCTAAGTGACGTGACCTAGTTGGGACACTTACTGGGAATTAACCATTGTGGATGTTATTAATTACAAGTGTGCCTTCCTGCCATGACGGGCCAGAATTACTGCTGTAAAAAAAAAAAAAGGCCTATTCTGATTTATGGAATCGTTTTGGCTTAAAGGCCCTAGGCACCCAAAAGGGCGTTTTAAAAGACTCTGGCTAATCAGACCCGTAGTTAAGTTGGAGTTGGGTGGAGCTTCACCGGGGGCTACGTGACGTCATAAAACTCTTATGTACTAAAACGCTAATGGTGTCCAATGTCCTGCCCTGGTAGAGGTCTCAGCGATCGGTGTGCAAAACACACACGCACATCTTTTCTTGTCCAGGTGCTGGGTCCACAAACTCTTCGCTGGAACCAGGGTGTTTTTATACGTCTGCGTGAAAAGTTTTGAAGTTTTAAGAGGCCACGGGGTTGCCAGTCTTGGAGAGGGAATCGGGCAGCACAAGTGAAAAAGGGAAAAGACATGGGTGGGTGGGCTGTGGGTTTATAGGGGCTTTAAAAATTATGACTTACGACGCCACAAGTATGATTTGTAAAACGACACTAGTCCAAATTTCCCCTTATGTTATCATTTTTGATTTAATCTTAAATCAAAATGATTGAATCCCAAGTCAAAAATGGGACTTTATTACCCATCTCCCAATTTAGATGTAATTTTAATGTAAAGCGATTATTCTGTCGTTCTCATCCTTTTTTCCCTGGCGCAAATGGGCTTCCTCCATCGATGAAACCTACGGGATTTTAAATACACGGGAGTGGGTATTGGCCCACTAAGCACCCAAAAGGGCCGACGCGCACGCAGCTGGAGCAGAGAAAGCAAATCGAAGCTTGTCATTTTTTTTTTTTTTTAATCACACCGTAGGGTCCCATATTGCCGGATATCACCACAGCGCTGAGACCGCTTTCGCATGAGCTCGCGACGCTGTCCCGAGTACGCGATGCGGAGAGTGACACGGAGAAGCGGTGCCTCCGACTCGTCGCCGCCGCTCACCGCAAGCGATGTGGCGCCAGCTGCCGAGGAGCAGCAGCGCCCCTGCGCTGAAGTTATCAATCGCTCTCGGACAGGAGTCTGACGCCACGGGAAGCTGGCCGGATCAATGCGCTGTAATGATTGTCTCGGTCCAAATATTAGCCGTTTGATGATTTCTTTCATGTCTTCAAGGCTGTTCATATCCTTGTTTGCTCTCCGAGTCTGCTTTATCTAAATTACAGCCGTTAGAAAGTTGGCAGTTAGCGGTGCGCACTTTAAAGACGCATCAGAAAATCGAAGCTTTGGGTTCTGTTTGTGCGCACATTTATTTACCCCCCCCCCCCCCCCCCACACACACACACACACACACACACACACTGAAGCGTGACTTGAGGCCTAGTCATTCATGGACTCACCTGGTAATAAAATATCGAGTTGACCACAACAAGTGCAGCTGGATCCAAGAGAATGGGAGAGGCGGCTTCTCTGTCCGTGCTGTAACTCCGAAGCAGAGAAGCTGCCGGTTATTGTTTAACACTTGGCGGAAACACGCGTGAGGGGATAAACCCACACTCAGTGAGATATTTATAGCGATTTGCATTTATAGTCATTATCATAAGTATATCACCTCAGCCACACTGATGGATGGATTTCACAGGAAAACTCCAAACATTCAAATCATGAGTTAATCACTCGCCATTCAGCCGCACCGTTAGGGATGTGGATTGCAGTTAACTTCTATTGCATGGTTAGATAACACCCCAAGCTGTTTGATTAGTCAGAGACCCATTTAACACAGGTAGCCTTAAAAACACGTGCATAAAACCAGGGCACTGAGGACACGGGTCATGTCATCTGAGCCTTTTCTTTTTTTTGGGGGGGGCGTCTGCGTTCTACACTCGAATCGTACACACGGTGGGTATGTTACAGATTGATCAAAGTATTTTTAATCTATAAATGTGAAATTCTTGTAGGTCAATATAAAAAGAAATAGAGGATTCAGTATTTCTCCCCACGAGAAAGGAATAATCCCTGACGCCGTGAGGAAGGCTTTGAAGCAGCATTTAAAACGCAGTCACTCGACAATATAAAGGCCTGTCTGGCAGAAATGAAGGGCAAAGTGAACACCGATCATAATGAAATCCAGATAGGAAGCATCCATTCATATTTTATCTACTTATCTAATTAGAGCAGAACAGTACGCCATTAAAAGGCCACTTGGTGCAAATAGATAGGGAGTACAACACGTAAGATATGAGGTGTGTACACTTAATGTCAGTAAAGGTGTGATTTAGGGGGGTAGCACCAAACTCAGCAACAGTGGAAGGTGGTGTGAAGAGGAGTGAAGGCGAGTGACTTCATTAAATGTCTCAGTTTTGTGTCTGTGTGGTTGTGGGACCCAAGCTGTCACGAGGCCCCCTAGCAAGAGCTTCTGGGAGAAGCGCCTGTGGAAAGCATTTTTCATTAAAAAGTCAAATAGCTCTGTCAAACAGACAGATGTCCCAGTCATATTTTATTGATTTCGATCCCTTTAATATTGAGCATTTGATGATCAGAAATGTATCTTTATCCATTTTTAATTTCTTCCTAATACAGCTGTTGCAGAATAGCTCTGCTTTATAACAAAACAGAACCTCTGACACAGGTTTTCTCTGTTGATTAAAAAAAAAAAAAAAAAAAGTTTAGTACATTATGCTATAGAATTATCTGATATACCTGTGAAGAGTGCCAGTGAGAATTTAATTTGCTGTGGCAGATAGCTTTGGAGAGGATTTAGACAGCTTTCCGTCATCTCCAGCATGAACGAAATAGTTTGAACCAACTGCAGAACTCGAGTAAAATGGCAAAATGCCCATGAGAAAGATGCAAAAAAAAAAAAAAAAAAAAAAAAACCTGGTTGGTAGGAGGGGGGGCCTTTTACTTGTCTGTGTCCAGACGCCTAAGTTTTCACAATCCCTCCGAGGGTTAAAAAGGTTGCAGAGTTACAGATACAGGCCACATTCATTACTACATCAGTGTTGCTAATAGAGGAACTCAATCCACATTGCTGGATAAATAAAAGAAGCAGAAAGATAGAAGTTATAGCCAAATTATAAAATACAGTAATGCATGATTACTTTATAATGACTGTGTATTTACAGTATGTTGCATGTCTGTATGCATGTGTTCTTTATGCATGTTTATTACCTGTGAAGGGAAGTATCCACATTTACTGAGTTTTAAAGAAGGACATTTATTCGACCGTGATCAACTTATGAAACGGATGCGTTGATACAGAAACTGCCCAACCAAACGATCTCCCCCTCAACCAGGTACAACATTAAAATGCTGCTTACACATTCATGCATGAAGAACGACGATCCGATAATATATTCTACACTCTGAAAAGTATTCTGTTTAACAAGTATAGGCTACCTTAAGCTCAGCTTGGCCTTATATAGGATTTTAAATGCACGAATTTGACTTGTAATGGAGTATGTTCTATTGCAGTGTTGCTTTTACTTAAGTACAGGATCCGAATAGTTCTCCCGCCACTGATATTACTGATGCATGTAGGCTCCTCATTTTTAAGGTGCACGAAGAGTTTCGCTGTCAAAAGAAAGGCTCCCAAGATACAGGATGAGGACTAAATCACAGAATGTCGCCATTATTGCCATACGATTGATGTGGCCGAACGCATGCTTTAAACCAGTTGAAAAACGGCGAACCCAAACTTTACAGGAGATCTTTTAACGACTTTCTCATTTCGTGTCCTTGTGTTCTTCATCTCCCAATTTTCTGTCTCTCGGTGGCTGCCGTGAAGCGATCCCCCCGAAATACAACGATCTCTTCTCTCCTGTCATCTGATCACTCGGGCTCGATTGGAGCCGCGCGCGAGCCAATCAGCAATGGCCGCTGGCCACCTGCAGGAAGTTGGCCGTCTACTTATCTCCTCCCTCCTCCGCCTGCAGCCCGATAACAGCCCCAACAGTTGGATCAAGTGCCAGCTTGTTCACCACCGCAACCAGATGGACACCAAAACACTGTAACGGTCTCCTCCACAACCTCGAAGGACGCGCGTTGGTCCGCAAAAAAGGGGGCAGTCAGCGGGCTGAAGTTTGCGCTGAAAGTTACCGTAGATGGTTGGTGGTATGTAAAAATTTCTCGTAAGACAGTGTCGCTAAAGAGGAAGGCTGTGGGGAGACAAGGGAGGGACGCGGCTCTCCGTTCATTCGCTTCCAGCGCACAGCGGCGGCAAACAGCACCATGAGCGTCCCGCTTTACGCACCAACTCCCATCCAGCCGGCTCACCCGACCCCCTTCTACATCGAGGACATTCTGGGGAGGACTGCGTCCACCACCTTCTCTCCCTCCTCTTCCTCCGCCTCTTCATCCTCCTCCTGCTCCGCGCCGGTTCTCCCCACACCGACCCTCGCATCGCCCAACTCCTCCTTCACGAGTCTCGTCTCGCCGTACCGGACGCCGATTTACGAGCCCACGCCGATCCACCCGGCGCTGTCGCACCACGCCGCCGCGACGTTGACGGCGACGTACGCCTCCGCCGGGGCTTTCGCCGGCCCCATCTACCCGTTCCACCACCAGCACCACCGCTCCATGGGGGAGTACGCACAGGCGCTGCTGAGGCGCGACCCTCTCGGTGAGTTGGGCAACTGGCGCGCGTAAAACTCTTGCATAGTTTTAGAATTACTTTTGGGGTGTAGATATTCTTTCTCCTTTACAGTGATTGTAGTTAGCAGAATCACGCAGGACAACCTACGACCATATCCTCTTTTTCCGTGCGTGGAGAAACTCCACTTAACCTCAGTTCAGCGGGTCTAGACCGTTGCCCTCAGGACACTAATGTCAGTCTCTGTTGTGCTTGTACAATCAGGCTTCATGACACATCTTGTCACTTTTCATAGTTGCATATTTTTCATATTGCGTTTTTTAATCATGCCGTAAAAGATTTGTTTCTGTCGTCGTTGTTGCTTCATTCTGTGAGAAATGAATCCATTTAGCCCATTCCAGCTCCAAAGAAAAGAAAGGCCAGCTTGCTCGGATGATGTGGCAAAAAGGTCACTTTTTACCCCTGTGCATGAAAACTTTTTTATCTTCACTAGCTTCGTTTCACTGCCAACGAAACTATTTTTGCATAAGTATATCACGCTTGGCCATGCATGCATATCGAACTCAACACAGTCTACAGTTACATGTAGCCTACATAAACAGATTTCAGAGTAAGAGGCAGAGTCTTTGGCCCGGTTGCTTTTCCGAGGTCGTCAGCTCGTCTCAACTCATCTCAGTCCCAAAGAACATTTCTGCATGATGCCTGACCACGCACTTATGAGTCACATTGTTATTGTAAGAGACATATTTGGGGCCACAATAGCAGCAGGCTTATCCATTCCACTCAGTCTACTCGTGGTGGTAGTGTGTGTGTGTGTGTGTGTGGGGGCATGGCAACCTTGACTCGTTTTCCTGACTCCCATTGTTCTGAAACATCAGAGGAGCAAGACAGCCGATGACTAAAACATATCTTGGTTCTAAATCACTTGTTATTTCACTGGTGTTTGTGTGTGTGTGTGTGTGTGTGTGTGTGTGTGTGTGTGTGTGTGTGTGTTTATATAGGTACTTGTGAACAGCAAGCCCCCCCCCCCCCCTTCCTGCAGGGAAGAAAAATCGTCTAAATACAAGCATTGTGTATGTGCAGCGCTTGCTCCTCTGGGAATGAATTGGGATTGGGACGGGGTTTTTGCGACGAGGCCCCTTCAGTTTAGTCAGATGATCCGCCGACGGCTCCATCATTACACACGCCCGTTGCACGGACAAGCGTGTTCAAAACCACGTAAGCTTTTTTAAAAAAAAAATTCTGGTCAACATCCTGAAGTTTTCAAAGAAGCCAAATATGTCAGGTCGTGTTTTTAAGAAATGCACACGATCAAAAAGGTTTCAGCTCGATCGTGTAACATACGGGGGGGGGGGGGGTCGGGCTCACGGACGCGGGAGTCTGGGTCTAGGTCTCAGTGGTTGAGGCGGGGTTGTGCTGGAGGTTAATGTCTGTCCGCCCGTTAGACCGTGGGCCTCTAACGTATGGTGCAACAGGCGGCCTGCCCGACTTTTTTTGTTGCGTTGAACCAGCCGGGCTTTTTTCCGTTCATAGCGGAAGCCGTGAGCCTGTCGATAGGAGTAAATCTGGTTTCAGAAGCTGTTAAATGTTTTCCTGGCTAACCCCGGCCAGCCGCTTCCTCGGGAGCCCGCTGCACGCTGCTGATTATTTTATCGACATCCTCAATACAGACATATTCAGGAAACACTCGGCCTCTGATAGCCCGGGATCCGTTTTTCACATATTGTTACACTTCCTCTGCCCGGCCAGCGAGGATGTGGCCGACTTTCTTTATGGTGGGCGGCGAGAAGAAAATAAGGCCAGGGAGCAGCACGTCGGGGGCCCGGCGGGATCTCTGGGAGGGGGGGGTGCATTCGCGAGGGCCGAGAGCCGGCAACAGTAAACAAGGAAGGCCCGGGGCGAGGCCGGGCCTCGCGTTGCAGAACAACCGACCAGAAGCCGAGTAAGGCATCCAGTCTTGGTAGGAATTGATGAGGGTTAAATGATACAATGGTCGACAGGTAGTTTCCTCTCCCCGTTCTTGGTAGTCTACTATATGTCTGCATTTATTCGGGTTTACATTTAGGCCATGTAGTCATTTTTTTTTTTTTTTTTTTAATTCTATTAAACTATATCACGGTTGGGGCTGTTCCGTTTAGCTTGAATAGAAATACATTACCTACATACTAGGAACAATAAGATGAATATGGAAGTTGGAATAATTAGGATTCAACAACAACGCTCAGAGGGATGCAAAGGCCTGCTGTGGCCTCCACGGTGGTGCCAAGCGGCTCTTCCTCGGGCTAAGAAGCAGGGTGGCCTGCGGGTCCGAACCGTCGGCGGCGAGAGGGCTTAGTGTTGGCGTCATAATGCTGCACACACACACACACACACACACACACACACACACACACACACACACACACACACACACACACACACACACACACACACACACACACAGAGAGAGAGAGAGAAGCTATTCAGAGAAATGTGGACAGCTTCGGACTTGGGGTCAACCAGAAATTAAGGAGATAGTATCATGGATACTATTCCACTTTAGCGTTGATTCATTCAGGCTGGTCGATTCTGAAACTCCTCTGCAATTCTTCTAAATCTTTCACTTGATGAGATTTTCTGTTTTGAGAGACGTATCTGGTGGCACCGGGGCAGCTACGCTTCCTCTGGGAGCCAGCGGCGGCGAGAAGGCCTTCGACAGCACTTTTCTCAGTGAGAGCAGGGGACGCGAGCGTCTGCTGCTGGATGCCGTCGCCTACAATCACACCACAAAGCAGGAAGCACATGAAGCGGATATTTGGCCATAGTTTTCACTCCGTCACGACCTTCCTTAAAAGACAAGCATGCAGCAGGCTGGGGTGGCGGCCGCAGCCGCTGCTATTGTTGGTCCCCGGCCATTAACTGCAGCGGAAACCAGACAAGACCAAAACACGCCTGATTGCACGGCCACGTCCTTTCCCTCAATCAGTCTCTTCCACAGTCGTGTCGAACAACGAGTAGGCTACGGCCATTTAAGACTGATGCAGCTCAGCGAAGCATTGTGCAATCCCTCCACTTTTCCGCCCTCGTTTCAACTCTGATTGTCCCTTCTCACCCAACATCCTACTGTCCTCTCTCTGACAGCCGCTAGTGAGGTTGAACCGTATTGCCAGTGTGAGCCCAGATGTTTCAGTGGAGTGCAGATCAAGATGGGTGCAAAGAGGAGTCGATGGGACAGCGTGTTAAAGGGTTTGGACGTTCTCCAGGGGTTTTACTTTCCCCGCAGACTCTTTCTTTTCCCATCTCTTCTATTTTTCTCCACCTCGGTATTTTTTTTTAAAAACGTTTTTCTAGCCGTTTTATTTCGATGTCATTCTGCTCCGTGAACACACGTTTCTGCAATTCGGCGCGAATGGTTGAAAACCCACTAAAAAGCTGATCAAATCTAATGGTCGATTGACACACTTTTTCTGGAGCTTTCGTGTGCCTCTCGCGGTTTTCCTCGGCGGGTGAAATTTGCTCTGTTGTCCTGAACCTTTAGTTTTTCTAGTCTAAGATTTTATGACCTGATTAATAATGAGTTTGTCTTTAAAAATATCTATCCTGTCCTACCTGTCAAAGCCCATTCATCAATCAGAAATGATAGCGGATGTCCTCGGATATTCCGCGGCTTGATGGGAAGTTTCAATGATTTTTTTTTTTTCCGGCGTGTTTCCCCTCCTCTAAAGGGAAGCCTCTGCTGTGGACTCCCTTCATCCAGCGGCCACTACATAAAAGAAAGGGCGGCCAGGTCCGGTTTTCGAACGACCAGACCATCGAGCTCGAGAAGAAGTTTGAGACACAGAAATACCTGTCTCCCCCGGAGAGGAAACGACTGGCCAAGATGCTGCAGCTCAGCGAGAGACAGGTGAGCAGACTGGATCCAGTTTGACTTGGAGCGCTTTTCCCACAGCGCAGCCTGTGAGTGAGGCCCTGCCGCCCAGTGTGTCAGAGATGCGCCTGGGCGCGGGTGTAGACTGCCGCTGTTCATCCATCAAATGACAGACCACGTGGCTGGTCTATTGGCCCACGTCCCTAATGTTACTTGAATATTCCCATTATTTCTACTGGGGTTCCTGTCGAGGTCCGGTCTGCGCCTTTGACTCTCATACTGAGGAGCCAAAGTAGCCAGCGCAGTTTGACTGAGGGGCTGTAATGCGTTAGTACGCTGTTTTTTTTAAACCATGACAAAAAGCAAAACGAAATTAGTTTCCTCACAGGATGACTTCACTCCCCCAAACTGCTCTGCCATCACGTAACCACTGCTTATTTGCGTAAATGAGGTTGGCGGAGGGAGAAATGTCGAGACAGCAGCGTCTGTGGCGTTGGGCTGCAGCAGAGCTCATCACGCACACACACACACACACACACACACACACATCACACGCATGTCGCTATTCACAACACCGTCATCTCACGCTCAACATCCAACCCAGCGCCTTTTCCGCGCGGTGACGGCGGGTCAGGCCCGCAAGTCTGAGCCGATGCGGTGCGGGCACTAGGAAGGTTTAGCGCGGCTGAGTGGAAAAGAAAATCTAGTTCCACCAGGTCGCATCATTTCGGACCTAAATGATTCCAGTCAGCGCTGGTGAGGTCCAAGTAATTGCGAGGAAAATGGCGTCGCATAGAGAAATGAATTTAGAGCAGGATTTCAGCCCATTACCACATTTGGACTTTCATTGGATTATTAAGGAATCTTCATTCCTGAATGAAACTCCGTTTTGACCTGCTTGCTGCTGAACAATATTCGGTGCAGCTCTTCTAGTGAGAAGGCACGGCTCTGCTCCAGCTGCAGCTTTAACAGGGAAGAGGGCCAGAGTAAAGTCAGGGAAGGAGCAGCAGTCCTTTATTTCTCGTTGTGTCTTTCAGGTTAAGACCTGGTTCCAAAACCGACGAGCGAAGTGGCGAAGGCTGAAACAGGTGAGAAGTTCGGAGAAAAAGAAAAAAAAAGCAGAAAATGCTCAGTGATTAGACGTGATTGGGTGAGAGCTGTGTCCAAAATGCAGTTGAACAAGTCTCCTAATTGTCCCCTCTTCATCAGGAGAATCCCCAGGGAGGGAAGAGGGAGGCGGACGATGACACGTCCGCCGGGAGGAGTAATAAAGGGGACGAGACGAGCGAACCGACCGGGATCCAGAGCCCGGAGCAGAGACACACAGTCCTGGCCCCGGAGCTGGCGCAGGCTGGCCGCCGTGTGAGCTCCGTGTCCCCGCAGCAGCCCCACACAGAGCTGGACTCTGACGTGTCCGACGACACAGACCGGGAGCTGGATATAGAGGACGATGGCGAATTCACACGGAACCCCCAGTTCTGAAGCGCGGGGGGTCCACGCCGCTTCTGGATCCACTCGGACATTCGGAGCCGTTACGACGAAGACCACCGGACTCCACTGACACTTGCGTCCGTTCCCTTCGCCTCCACTTATAGGGGGTTGAGTCGGGGGGGTCCCCCGAACATTCCACCGGCCTCCAGTGCCCCCCCCCATGACCCTCATCTCTTTCTCAAACTGTACATAAAGCCTAATATTCTGCCGTGTTTGACTTGATTGTTACTGTGTTACGTGGACCGCTGTCAGTGAATAGCAGGCTCCTAGATCCCTTTCTCCGTAGCCCGCTCTTTTGTGTTGGAGATGATACACGCTCTTAAGTCTAGAGGCCTTCGCCTTTAAAAAGTGATACTCCATTAAATAATCCAGATCGGTTTGTTTTTTTGTTTTTTTTTTGGTGATAAAGAATAAAATATTTTTGTCCAAAGAATCAATTTGTCACTTTTGGATGTAGCCAGATCGGATGGAATGTGACTGTGCCGACTCGCTTATTATTATTATTATTATGATTTTTTTTTTTCGTTAAACTGTACAGAAAAGAAAAAAAAAGGAAATCAAATAAATGGCGTCATGTTTGAAACCACAGACCATTTATAACTCGGGAAAGTTTCAAATTGAAAAATAGCGGAGTGAATACAAATCAATCCACCGAAATAAAAAATCACCGAAATTAACAAGAACAAAAGGGGGGTTTTAGCCGACAAGCAGATACAAGCCGGATCGCGGTCAGAGCCGGTAAGAAAACCCATTCAGGACAAGGTTATCGCGTTTAAATGTTGACACGGGAAACAAAAGCTTTGTAAGGACAAGTAGTTAGAAAGTGATGTACAAACAGGGAGGGAAAGCAGGCGGCTTGTGTCACATATTATCAACATTGTTGATACTAATGTTCGATATATTCAAAGCCAGTTTCAAAAATGCCAGGCCTCCGTGGCCGCCCACCCGCACGTGGGACTGGAAAAGCTTTTGTGTTCACTTGTGTGCGGGTGATACGTTTTTGTAAACTCTGGGGATGGAAGATTTTCGGAGTGTTACTTGTGTAACTATCTTGTGACTTAATCCTACGTATTCAGAAATCCTTTGACTTTTTGCTTGAACTCAGTAAAAGTGTTTCTCACATGTCGGGTGTATGCTTGTTTTTTTTGTTTTGTTTTTTCTTTCCGCTGCTTTAATCGCAGCCTTGTGGTAGTTTTCAATGTTTCGTTCCATGAACTATTAATCCGGTTGAATTGGAAACAATGGCGGGTCACATCACAGAGTATGGAGCGTACTGGAAATTCTAGTAATTACATTCTTAACTTAGATAAAAGCCACAATGAAACACTGAGTAGTAAGTACAAGTGCTCTATTTAAATGTTTACTTAAGTAAAAGTACATGTTATTAGCAGCAAACTGTACTTCAAGTATCAAAAGTACAGTTCATCACTATGCAAACTGGCCCCTTTCAGAGCAGGATATTATTATATAATTGATGGTATTGGATTAATACTACTGATGCATGAATCATTGTTATCTCTAGCTGGTCAAGGTGGAGCTAATGTTAACTACTAAATCTATTACTCAGTTCAATCCATAAAAAAAAAAGCATCATAGGTTAGAATAGGTTATCATAAGTTCTGGGTGAAATGTTTAAACTGAAATGTAATCGGTACCACTGATACATAAGACCTTAGATAATTCACTACAGTGGACGTTCGGTCTTTCATTTATTTCAAGTCTCCCTCCTGGGCCCCACCACAACACTCTATAAGCTAAGCAGAAAATTTAGATCGGCGAAGGAAAGTCTGGAGGCCGCAGGCAAGGGCTGTTGCTCCATCCCCCCTATAACTGTATGCCTTTGGACAAGATCAACAAATCATTTCAAAAACTCACACATTTGAAACTCTAAGCAGCATCATGCCATGCAATGCTAAAAAGAAATGTTTTTAATGTGTTCTGTTAATCGGTGTAATATTTTTTGTTTGAAGGATGACCCCCTCACACCTGCTAAAATCAGTGCCACCACCAATGAGAGCCACTCAGCGTGCGCTTTAGGCCGGTGCTGAATCCCAAGATGCTCCGATGAACATTTAAAAGCTGCCTTTTGGACAAAACGAGTTGAACTAAGTGTGCTCATATTTAAATAAATACAAAATAAATTACAAAATACATCCTTTTCCAATTTAAAGATAGCTGCTCTTCATTCTGCTGTTTCACTGCCTCCTGATTTCCCAAGGAACCAAAGGCAGCCACAGATGAGCAAACAGTTTAGTCCATGTCAATCGTTGTCCCATCACCACCCTCATCTTCAATAGCTTATCACTCAGCTCTCATGCAGACACTGTGAGTGGGAGTTTTTCAGTAAGTAGATTAGGTTAATGATTGAGTGAACCCTCAGAACAGCAGGGACAACAGACAGATAGCAGGGGGCTGTTTGATAGTCGTACAATATGTTCACAGTACTTTTAATATAAGAGATGATTATAGTAGGTGAGACTGACAGTTAAACTGAGAATATGAGGCTGGTTCGGAAATGAAAGAAAACTCACTTTTAACCATGTGTGGTATTTTTAAAGATTAAAGCTCATTGCTCCCATAACCTTGTTTGAGTTGCATTACTGAGGTTCAATGGCCTCACACGTACAAGACTATTCCAAAACCAACAGTATGCACATTGATCTCAGCCTCTGTATTGTGTAATGGTTCACAAATTGTGCAGGGTAAAGTCAACATTGGAAGGAATAGCACACACAGTTGGTGGGTAAAATGTTCAGCAGATAGCCGGCTGGTTCCAGAGTGCCCGTCTGATCTGGTCAATTCACAGGCACACACACACACACACACACACACACACACTCACACACTCCAGCATCTGTCTGCAACATGGCTGCCTTGATTGGTGCAGTGGTAGGCTCTTCAAGAGTGGATGTATTGTACGTGTTTATGACAACAGGGATTACAATGGTTACACTCTGTGCCCACTGATAATAGATGTTATTGCAGTTTTGGCAACATGTGACAAAAAAAGGAAATCAGGTTCTTTTTTTCTAGGTGATTTCTTTAAGTTCACATGCTTTCATCAGTAGTATTATAAATCGTATGTCATTTTAGGCAATAAATGTAGCTAATCAATATGTTACACATAAATTCATTGGCATTTAAAAAAAAAATTTCCATTCAGAGTCATCAGGAAAAACTGGTGAATCTGAATGAACAGTGTGCTGTTCAGAAAAGACCTTTATTTCTGTTTATTTGCAGCATTTAATATCATTACTGTCAGGTAACACTGTCTTTTAGAAATGATGATTTTTATACTACTAATTTGTGACAATTAATATGTTTTTCGGAGAAAAGTAATGCCACCTAAATCATAATGAGGAAATGTTTTTCATAAATGTATCTGCAAAGTTTTAAATTGTTCACACTGAATGTTCCTGTAAAATGGTCACTGTCAATGTATTTCATTTGTTTTCCTAAAATATCAACTAAAGCATGGTTAATATTTTAATGGTTCTGTTTAAGAGATTTAAAGCTCTTTGTTAAGGTTAGGGAAAGATGGTGGTCTTGGTTTGGTACTGAAAAAATCAACGGTGGCTTGGAGCACAAGACACGATGTGTCGACTTTTTCAGGACTTATCCAAATCATGATTCCCTAAGTGTAACCAACGTGTTTTAGTAGCCTAAACCTAACCACATGGACGCAGGATACGAACCAGCCCGAAAGTCCTTTGATTTTTGCAAAACTCGTGGACTGGAAAGAATGCTGTCTGTGAACACACGTTTCCCTCATAATGCCAAAACCATTTAGTAGTACATAAGCCCAATTTTTAGGGCACAGGGTTTTTCCAGGTTTAGTGATTGTTATGTTTTAAGATATATTCAAAGTTTACATGTCCCTCTGTGGACTACAAACATTCTCTAACGTCTGAGGATCATAAAACCCTTTCTGAAGCCAGCAGATGTTGTCAAAATGCATTTTCATTAAGTTATGCTGTATCTTCAAGGGCCCTTTACTACATTAGAAAGGTTCCTTTCTTAAAGCATAAGTCTTTTGTTATTCTGTGTTTTCTTATTGTAAATAAATCCCACGCACAGACAAAAAAACAGCAGTATGTTAGTCTTCCCTACTTCCCTACCATACCTCTGGCTGTCAGCTCCAAAACAATTGATTCCTACTAAGAATGTCAATCTTTAAAAACACCTGACAAACATATCATTAAATTTTTTACAGCTGGCCGCTTTAGTTTTTAACAAAGGCTACTGAAATAGGAGGAAATGGTGCATTTGTCGGGGACTTTTTACAGCGGTGGATTAATCCATATTTGGTGCTGTTAGTGAACATGTGGGGCAGCAAGACGGTGTATGTGTGTAACAGAGTCAAAATAAACTACAGTGTGTGTTTTCATGGTAATGAAGGAACATGTCACCCAGTGCAACAGTGTGGGTCACTGATGTGTTTTAATAGTGTGGGGACAACAATGGAGCTCTATGGCTCAGGGAAGTAAAATCCATGTTTTCATATGTACAAATAATTTTAGACCATGTTGACTCAACACAGCTGGTTTCTTCATTAAATAAAGTGAAGCTGTGGCAGATATCTGACCCTGAAGAACCGAGCCAATACATTTTGAAAACATTAAACAGGTAAAACAACTTTTCAGCTCCCAAACAAATCCAGATATCATGGATCATCTGGGTACTGATGTGGTAAAGCACTTAATATGTCTGTAGCTGTTACCTGAAGTTAACCATTGTGATATTCAACTGATTTCCTGATCATGAATTGGAGTATTACCTCTTAAATAGGATGAAACCCTCATAGACAGGGCAGTGTTACTACAATCTATTAGCTGTGTGTGTGTGTGTGTGTGTGTGTGTGTGTGTGTGTGTGTGTGTGTGTGTGTGTGTGTGCTTACAAGCACTCTTGTGGTATTGGTGCACACAAGTTAATGTGTGGTTATATTTGAACGACTGAGGAATGTGTTGACTGTTGACCTTGGCCAAATGGAAGCCATTATCTCCCGCTGCTGAGGCCTCCCTCCTCCACTGAGCTGATAAATTAATGAGAGAAAACATCGCTTACATCGATACTAGTGTCGCCAGCAGCCACACAGACACAGAGAGGAAGAGGGGGAGAAAGGGAGAGGAGGAAACAGAGAGACAGACACGGATAGAGACAAATATCAGTGGCAAATATCATGGGTGCGACACAGGTAGGTAGAATGCGGAAAAAGAACAGAAGCTGTTTATTTTTGCTTATTCATTCCAGAATTAATTTCTAAACTTTGCTGTAATGAATGAGAAATTTAAAAGAAACACAGGAAATATTAATTAAGGAGATTATATGATTAGCACAGGTGGAAATGCCCAATTGTTCAGTTCCATTTTATAGCAAGTGGACCATCTGTTACCTATTCAAATTTAACACAAGCCTGCAGTAATGTCTTTAACAACGTGTGGTGCGAATTATGAGGGTACTGAACTGTGACAAGAGTTTTGGCGGCAATTTAAGTAGTCAGTCTAAAACTGGGTTTGATGCAAGGGGTCAACAGGAGACCTGCTGCAGATACCTTTGTACTGTAGAATGGGATTTACAGTTCAAATCAGATTTCACCCAGTGATGCCACCACCACTCACAGAACTGGAGTTATATCCACGTAACGTCTATCTTTCCTTGTCTCATTGATAAATAAGAGACTACTTCTGTCCCTATAGTTAGTGTAGTTAGTGTGTAAGTGAAAAGCAGTACACTACTGAGTCTTTCTTCTACACTATCAACAAGCAGCATCCGAAACTTGGACAAGAGACCACAAGCAGCCCGAACTGGCCAGTCGCAGTCTCCACGTGGTCTTTCTCCTCAGCTTCCGTAACTTCAAAATGTGTTGTTACATTTTGTGATCCCTCCAGTTTCTATGTGCATAAGCTCTGTTGCTATGCTGTAACCACTTAATACACAATTATAGATTCCCCCTCATTATCCATCACACTATTGGTGGCTGCTGTCGTTGTTGGGTAAAAGCACCACTGAACAGCTAGTGCTACAGCGCAAAATGAAAAAAAAAGAAGAAAATGAATGAAACTTAAAACAGACAGTGATAACAAGATGAAGCTTCATCCTTAAAACAAAAGTTTGACATGTTGGGAAATATGGTAAATACTGTTGCTTCTTGAAGTCTCCACTGGTTGTCTGGCAACCTCACAGTGACGACAGGCCTCCAGGAAGCTCCCGACAAAGAAACTGGCTGTATACAACAAAACTTAGTGCAGCCCTGGTCATAATGACTAAATATTAAGTAATTAAAAATCCTGTCCATTTAATACAAATGTATTTGTTTTTAGCCAAAGCCCAAGAAGAATGAAGCCAATTCATTTGAAAAACAGAATTATCTGATTAATTAAACTATAATGAAAGGTCCATATTTAAGAACCAACTGCAACAAAAGCCAGTCCATCCATTAGTGAGATTGAATTCTTTTATATTTTTATTTTGTAAGTCCGCCTTTATTTTTGATGACAGATTCAGTCTTCCTGGGCATGGATGGTACCAGACAGAGGGGTTTTGTTGCCCTGCCTTCTGCTACAAAATACTCCAGAGGTGTTCCATTGGATTCAAGTCAGGGGACATACTTGGTCGTAGTTTTCATTTTATTCTTCTTTACAAACTATTGTTTGATTTTTCCATTGTGTTTGGGATCATTGTCATGTTGCAAAAATTCCTCTCCTGCCAAGCTTCTTGAGATTGGGAGTCATCTTTTCCTTCGGTATTTTGAAATAAACCAATCTGCATTCATAGTGCCATCTATAAATGTCACCCCCCCCCCTACACTTTTTACTCTCATGCAGCCCCATATCAGCACACTCCCACCTCCATGTTTCACGGTCAGCACTGTGTAGTCAATGGGGTAGTCCTGGTCAGGTCCACACCAAACATACTGGACCCAATCTGATCCAAACACATGCATTTTGGTTTCATCTGACCAAAGAATGTGCTGCCAACATTCATCAGACCTCTTTTCATGGTCTTTGGCAAAGTTTAATATGCAGTTTTGTGCACTTTTGTGAATAATGGTTTTCTTCTTGGACGCCATCTGTAGAGCTCGACTTTCTGCGGTGTCCTTCTCACTGTCTGATCAGAAACACCAGTTTCCACAGATAATCCTTGTTCCCAGGATGGAAGCACTTACACGTCTGTTTCTCAACGCATGGTTGTGTAAATAGTGAATTGTATGTGGCGTCATTTTTCGAGGACGACCACTGTCCCTTCTGTTACTGGCAGTGTGACTCTTCCTGACCTTCCTCCTGTGTTACATCTAATGTTCAGTAGTCTGCTGAGTCTTCCATCTTTATGAAGTCTCACAATCTGGTTTCTAATTGTTCAGGCAGGTCCTTGGAGCTGTGTTGTATTAGACACAGGTGCTTTTAAAAACTTAGTCATGCATTTAGTCTTATTAGAAATCACAGGTATAATCACTTCTGTTGCAATGATCACATTTTGATACATACTGTGGATTAGATAGATACATACAAGTTACATTGGACATTTTTTACTGAAAAAGCAGTCAGATGCAGCCCATACCTATTCTGTAAAAATACTGCAAAAAGTAATTTCAAACAATAGACTATATGGACCCAAGCACTACTGCCCATCCAAATTCCCAAAATATAATTTTAATACTTTAGTATCGAAATTAAATTGATCAGTCGTCATTTCTTTGTTTCAGATGAATTTCTCATTTTTGTAAAATCCTCTTGACATCCACTTTGTATGTTGAGTGTATCTGCCCGCCTTTGTTCAGCATCCCATATGGTGAGTCAACAGTGAGGACTGGAGTTGTCCCAGAAACCACTTACTGTGTGTGTGAAAAAGATCCACATCGAAACATTAATCCCCAAAACAATGTTCCAATAGATAATGTGTGCAGGAGGCCATTTGAAGCATTGGAAAACAGGAGAGGGGACAAGGGGTCCGGCAAGAGAGATTCATTCCTCTGGCAGCTAAGGAGATATCACTCACTGATTCATGGGTGCACTCAAGTGTACTATTTGCTTTTCAATTAGGCCATATCCAAATGGAAGATAGCAAGGTTTTAAAAGTATTCACATGCTAGTGAAAAGAGTACAGGATTTTCTGCCTCACCATCCAATTTAGATAGAGTCCATCTGAACAATTAGCTGCTCAAACAAGCTGCCCTGGCAGGGCACACACACTGATAATAAATAGCTATGGCCAAATGTTGTAAACATCCGACTGAATTAAGGTGCTATTAGGGCACAAGTGACATTTTAGAAACAATATAAAAGGATATCTCCTAACTTAGGTGAATGTGCGCCCGAAAGTAGAGACTTGTTGAATTTTCCACTGGGATAAAATCATTAAAGTCAGGCTTTTTAACAAGGTGTCTGAGATTTTTTTTTTTTTAAATAAAATCCCTTTACATCCCCAAAAGGGAACCATCAGTATTTACATACCATATCAAATCACTAACTCTGAAAAAGGGTTTCAATTATATCAAACTGACAATGCATAAAACACATGGCCATATTTTCTCATTCAAAATCAAACGAGACCAGGTCAAAACCTATTATGCGGCTGGAAGATCCACATCGGGATTAATGTCTCGATGTGGATCCTTTATCTGTTTGCTTCTCTCCTACTCACTGTGCTCACATATACAGTAATTTAATCCAGCTGAGTTCTCAACAAAGCTGTTCTCATTTACATGTTTTTCTGTTTCTGTTGTCAGACAACGGAACAAGTATGAAATAGTGAATGAAACGCGGCTCATTAAAACTACAAATTGACCAGCAGTCACTGCCAAGCCATTTCCAAGCTGCTGCTCTGCACTGCTAAAATCCTGATTTTATAACTGACGTCATCTGACAGAATCACCAGACACATAAGTTAAGGTAAATGGCTGTGCTGTGATTTCAGCCACATTGACCTGTAAAATGATCAGTGAGAGAGAAAGTTAGAAGCTCATTTATGTCTGTGTCAGCTGACGTGTGGTCAATTGAATGAGACGCATAGAGAGGTGTGCCTGCAGAGGGAAAGCCAAACCTCGTGCTCGCAGGGTATTACTGGCAATTCTCTTCTATGGAAAGTAGCTAAGGTTTGTCCAGAAAATTTTCTTGCTAGGTGCTTTTGTGAAGAAAAGTTCCTAAAGTTGTCTGAAAAGTCTGTAAATGTAGCGACAAAGGCTCTAAGTGGGCAACACTACCTGTAAACTCCCACTGATGACGTTATAGAAACCGTTTGCACCACTTAATTTTGAAAGAGCAAGGGCCAATGGGGAAACTCCAACACTCGGCCAGCCGACCAATGGTATAACTTCAGCCCTAAGTAACGCGGCATTCGCTTGACCAATGGTGTAACGTTTATCACTCAGTCAGTCAGTCAGTGACATTTGGTTTATAGGGTTGGCCCCGCTGTTGCAGTCTAGCCAACAAGGACCTGAAATTCCTGTTATATGCTTCTGTTACCAAAACGTCATAAACTAACCTTGGTTCACACCAGCAATGACCAGATCAACATATTAGGGGGCTATGGCCAAAATCTTCTTTTGGGCTCCAGTTGAGTCCCCACACTACCCTATATTTACCAGCCTCTGCGCAGTGTTTATGTACCATGTTTCTAACAGGAGAGGGTACATGGCAGCTTCATCATTTGCCCAGAGACCCAGAAGCCTCCCAGTGCTCTTATGCTGGAATAAACCTGGCCCAGGGTTTGATGTGTTAGTTAGTTTGTGGTAAATGGATGAAACACGTTTTATTTAGGAAAATTCACATATTATTCAAATATTCCTAATATTCAACATTTGTTTGTGCTTATGGGGTTCATCTGTCCATCCATTGATCTATTTTCAAACTTCACGTGGTTCAAGGTTGTGGTAACAACAGCACAAGCATAGCTGTCTGGATCTCATTTCATTTACGACTACATACAATTGAACTTAAATTGTCACGTGTTCTCGCTGTCAAAATGGTAGGGTTATGACCAGTTTATGACCAGAAAGAGGTGCTACATCTGGCTTACATCACTGCAGTGTGTATATGCTGGCCAGCTCAGCTTGTTGAAAATAGCTCTGTTCATCACCCTAATACACCTGTCCCTTGGAAAGAGTCATCACCAGGAGAAAATACACATGTACATCTATGCCCCCAGGTCCCGTCCCTTCCACAGTGGCTGCTTTGAACAAAGGACTTGCTTGACAGAGCACCAAGCCAAAGACATGCACAGATCATACAGATATTATTACAGTGAGTCATTCATACCACCCTGTGTCAAAAAGTCCAAAGTATCTCTTTAAGTCAGGCCTACTCACAAATGTGTGCCTTATCACCTAGTTATATTCATAGGGACGATACTGAGAACTGGCACTGGTCTGCAGATTGTGTAGTTTAGTCACATTGGGGTGGTGTTTGCAAATGATGTCTCTCTGACCTCATCAGACAAATGTCAGATTTCAAAATCAGCATATATAATTTTGGTTCATCAGTTGCCATTTCTCTTTCACTGAATTAGAGCATTAAATTTATAGTGAGTTATCATTAGCCAAGTATGTTGCACATTAACTTGTAAGAAAATTGTACAATTGTAAGGCCACATTTGCCACAGAAAACGTTTTCATTCTGCCTCTCTGCACACAGTCATTGAATGTCAGAGGAAATATCCAGTTTCCAGTCCATATGTAACATATACAGATTGGTTGAATTTTTTTTTTCTGTATTATGTAACATGAAAGTAGATGTAGATTAGAGTAAACCTAAACTTTTAAGGATATTTTTTCTAACATAGCAATTAAGCATATACAGTCGTATACAAAAGTCGGGGCAAATTCCAGATTTTGTTGACTTTTTAAGTGACAAGAAGGAAATACAACCCCTGCAGCAAACAAACATTCAAAAGGAGCCTTTTATTCAAATGGTAACACACTGTTACTTTTGTTTTTGATTTGTAAAGTAACTGTTTGAGTGGCATGCCTGGGTTCCAATTATTAAACATGGAATACATAGGCAGACAGTGAGCTAAGATGGAGTCATCCTAACCAGTATAAGAGCAGGCTTTATCATGTGCAAACCAATGAATGCCCCTGCTCCTGAGCTGGTGAGATGGTGGTGCATCAGGAGAGAAATAGAAGCATTGTATTTATCCATATTTTAGCTAGAATATAATGATTGGGAGCATGCTGATAAATGGATGGAAATTACAGACGTAAATTATGCTGTGGGTTTTAAATATCGTGCAATATGCAAATTCAATCATGAAACAACAAGTCCTTTTTTGTCATTGTTTGTCATTGCCTTCAGAAATAACTCATGTGAGTATTTTGTAATCTGACACCCCCTATCATCAGGATATCATTGTTGCAAATGCCAGTGATGAAAAGTAACTAAGTACATTTTTCTCAAGTGCATTTACTCAAGTTCATACTTATATTCCATTATAGTTCAGAGATAAATATTTTACTTACAGATTTATAATAGAAAATATAACCAACAATTAAATTATGGTAATTATGGTATGGGAGGAAATTAACAAGCAGTATATTATCAGCTCCACCTTTGCCAGCTACAACATTAAAGTGATGTACAAATTAATAAATCAATAATTAGAATGTGGTAATATGATAAACGTCTGTATACTTCTGTACTTAAGTAAAAATTTTAATGCAGGACACTTTGGTAATGCTACTCGTAGTTAAGTTAAAAAAAGAATCAGAATACTTCTTCCACCACCGGCCAGTGCCTTGGTCAGGTCTAGGCAAATAAAACTATCATGGTTGCTAGCCTTGGCAATTTTAGACTCTTTTTAAGGGTGCTCAAGCACACTTTAATTTAATCTCAGTACCCCTAAAATAATAATAACAATAACAACAATAATAATTATTATAATTATTATTATTTTTATTGTTGTTGTTGTTATTTTCTGAAATAATTTTTAGCCCTCTAACGTTAGATTTGCAAAATTTGTCTGTTAGAGACAGGGGACAAACAGTTACAGGCTTAAAGGGCTTCATTTAAACAGGTTTAATCTCCAGTATTCTTTATAAAGTAACAATGTTACACACTCTGGTACAGTAGGTGGCGGCATGCACCCTTAACTTTGGTGGCCATGTCAGTAAAACCAATGCAGAAGAAGAAGTAGGTACTATTAGCATAGTCAGACTCGCCATTGGGACTACTGGGACAAATCCCGGTTGGCCGGTGGACTGTCAAAAAATCCATACATTTTTTACCATCCCTGTCAGTCTCTTTACAGGGCTTCTCTGTGCGCTTGTCATTCAAGGTGCACATGAGATCCTGCTGTGTGAGAGTAAGGTCAAATTGACTTTACCTGGCTGCATGAAAATGAGCAGTTTAACAGGGGGGTTTAACACTTTTGCAAGGCACTGTGTGCATGTCACGTTCTCATTAGGGGCTGAGCCACCCTAAAGGTAAAGGTCTGATCCTAAAATCGCCCCTGTTTGCAAACAACCAATGTTGACAGTTGGTCCCACTACACAAACACCATCCTGCTACATTGAAGTCAGGATTAGATTGGACTAGTTAAAAAAAAAAAAAATCAGCAGGACAAATTACCAAAATTCAGTACACTGATGTGTGATTGGCTGCAGTGAACGAAAAGCCAGAGACGAGAAAAACTCAAGGAAGACAAGAAGCGTTGAACTTCAAGTCCTCTACCAGACCTCATACAAGTTCAAACAACTCACACACATACACACACACGCATCACCACTGGTCTTTGCTTATTAATGTGGGGTTTCAGGAAACTATTGCTGCGCTGATGTTTCCAGCTATAATGTAACTGGCAGAACAATGCAGTGTTAATTTGTTTGGTTTCCGGCAAAGGATTGTGAAAACAGTGATGGTCACAGAGACAGGAAAGGACATTAATAGATGAAGGAATGCTGGGGGATGGGGATGGGGGTGCTAGGCAATGTCCAGCATGCTGGAGGACGTTAGACAGAGAAAGAGAAAGTTAGAAGACAGCATATTAGCAACAGACTATACTAACGTAAACAGTCATGTCACAGTAATAAAGAGTGTATCTTGCCTCCACCTCAGGATTACACGTTAGACAAGGGAGGACAGTAACTTTCATGATCTTCTAAAATAAAATGACACTGAGGAAAGTAAAAAAAAAAAATCTTACATTTTGAAGCTTTGTGAGGGGTTGAAGTGCAAGCTCCATCCTCGGCCTCCAAACCAATGAGCATTTAGTTCATTATTCTCTGATGTTGGCAGGTGATGACAGTGTGACAGTGAGCCAGAACTGTACCAGGAGCCTGAAACTGAAGCCGCTAAATGGAATTCAGCCATCATTCTTGTCAGTAATTATGTTGCGGAGAATTAAGCCAACACCTTGTAGGGGTATACTATCACTCGCTTACCTTGAATGTTTGCGAAATGAAAAGTGGTCTCATTACCTACATATGTAAGTATGTTTTTACCTGTCCTGAGGTTTGGTGTTATTCATGTCAACGCTATCACGGGTGACAAGGTGGGCTCCAGAACCTCTTTTTGGCATGGCAGCTACCTGGAGTTGTTATGGTTAGGCTTTTTCCGTTGCTCATTCCCTCTGTTTTCCTTCCATTCTCCCTTCCCTTGTGTGGTTCGTTTGTCCCCAGTGTGTCTTTTCTCCCTGTCTGTGTATGTGTGTTTATCTGGCTGGGCATGGCTGTCCGGTTCCTCCTCCCGTCAACCCACCTGAGCACCTGTTACTCATCACCTAATCAACTCTACAATCAACTGCAGTACTTAAACCCTGGTTCTTCCTTCCAGCCTTTTGCCAGATCGTTCAGTTGACTAATGTGGTATAAGTGATATGGCCAAATTCATAGTTTTTGTCAGTCTTTACCTTGTGCTCTCCTGATCCTAGTTAATCCTGTGTTGGCCTGTGCCTCAAGTTCAACAGTCCAGTCTCTGCTGTTGCCTGCCACATCCAGACCAGTCCTCATCCATTATCCCAGATTGGATCACCGCTTCTACCTGCCTGCTCAACTCTGCAATTCCTGTTTCATCTGTCTGCCTCACTCCTCCGAACCTGTTCCAACCACCTTCCCTGCTCCTGCCACACCAGTATGAACTAGTATACTGAGCAACGATAGCTAATTTATTCACTCTAATTAACTGAACTTTTGTTACTCTTTTCTTATTTACAGTTTAAAGTCACTTGTAACAGACTCATCAAATTCCCATTTAAAGAAAGAAAGAAATGAAAAGAATTCACTCTTTTCTTACTTCACAGTTTTCATGACAAAACCAGTGACTGTTCAACAGTTCACATAGGAAACCAAATATCTCACTTATATTCTTGTATGAAACACAATGTCTCAACTTAAACCTTTGTCTCAGTCCATTAAATGTCCAAGTTTCTGAATTTCCATGGATAGTGTTCCATGCACAACAGTAGAAAATCATCCACTAAACTGAAACTGAAACTAAATTGAACTGAATCACTCTAACAAACACAGATTCACCATTAATTTCAAGAGACATAAAATCAACATACCTCTGTCCTATGTATAATGGTAGAAACAAGAACAAAATACCCGTCCACTGAAACGAACAGAGATGGATGAGATGAGTCACTGGGAGAGTGTAGTCTGGATGGCAGGGAAACGCTTGGTTCAATTTTCCTGAGAATCCCCCACAAGTCCATGTCCACCTGAACAACCGCCCCCGAACGCCTGCTTGAAGACCTCAACGTAGAACTCTTGCCTGATTCCCAGCGAACTCCAGCTCCTGACACATCTAATGTCCACCTTTTCCGCAGATGCAGCTTTCCCGGGTCTTTTCACTAGCGCCTCTCCAACCGGCACCCCACACACAATACAGGTGCACTGCACTGCATCAAACACTTAATGGGCTAATGGACGATAATGTAAATCAGTTTGAAACTTGTACTTCTTCGACAAAGTCTGTCTCCTGTCACTCTCAGTCCATGACTATCTCCGATGCACGAGCCTGCTCCAAAATGTCTTCTGTGAAAAAGGTCTATTAAAGATACATCCCAATTCCCTTATTTGATCATTCCTCAATCCTCGCTTGACCAGGAAATTGTTCTGGTCCTCCAACTTGACAGCCATCCCAAAGCTCTTACCTCTGCTCTAAGGAGTGAGGAGGAATATCTGAGGAGCCATGAGCGAGGAGGTCGTTTACTGGACAGACACACCGCTTTATTAAAAACCTATTAGCGACTGGATGCTGCAGTTGATCGGACTGATCTGAAGCCACATCACAGATGTATAAATAACAGAACCAGCTCAAGAGTATTAACACCAAGATTTAGTTTGGCTCAGGAGGTAGAGCGGGTCGTCCACTAAACAGAAGGTCGGTGGTCCCAGCTAATCCAGTCCACACGTTGAAATGTCCTTGGGAAAGATACTTAAGCCCAAATTTGCCCCCGATGTATCATCTGTGTGTATGTGTGTGTGTGTGTGTGTGTGTGTGTGTGTGAATGAGTGAATGTGGCATTTAGTGTAAAGCGCTTTGACTGGTCGATAAGACTAGAAAAGTTCTATATAAGTACAGTCTATTCACCATTTATTTGTTTTTAGATTCACGATGTAGTTAAACATAGTGGGACTGTATGTACAGATTGACAAGAGAAGCATGAACAACTTCTTAATTCGTTAGAAAGATTTTTTTCTGCATGTTATTTCACCCTTTATCTGTATCATGTATAATATTATAGTCAGGGAGAGGAGGAGAGGCTGATATCTTTCAGCAATACACACATTTTAATTATGTTTCTGTTGTCATTTCCATTCGGTCATATCAGGCTGAAAATCCCTCTATGTTGGGTAGAAATACAGTTTGTCTAAAACAGTGCTTCCCAAAGTGTGGGCTGCAGCCCCCTGGTGGACCTTAAAGGTATTGCAGATGGGCTGCAAGAGGTCATTTACAATAAATAAAAAGTTTTTAATTTTCAATTTTGTGATTAAGTTTGAAATTAAAAAAGTAATCAAAACTAGTAAAAGAAAGCTATGGGATTTAAATTACATGCTACTCTTCATTTATTTGATCTATTTTTAATCCGGAATGTATCTTTTATCCCTTCATGGGCAGGGAATCGTAATCGACAGAATACCTCATCATTGGCAGGGAAAGAGTTAAAATGGTTCGGCTGCTATCGGGTGGAAAAAAGCAAAGCTGTTAATGGAAAATCAACCCCAACAAGTGCATCATCAAAAGATCAAAATTAATTTGTGAAAACAAAAAGAAGGACTTGTAGAAAGTACACAAGTGAGTACTTATCGCTGAGGACCATAAAATGATCGCCATCCTTTTCTTTTTTATGTGATTGGGCTAAGTACAACAGACAAAGCAGCTCTTTGTCTTCTTGCATGGATGTCACCCTTTTAAATTTGATTCGTAGTGCGTGGAATACATCTTCCTGTTGATGCAGATCTTCTGCTGATGTATGGAATGCGTCCTCCAAGCGGACTCCAAGTGGACTAGAAAGGAGTATAATAAGAACAACTACGCATCCGTGCTGTCTGCAGCTGTCCGTGTGTACATCCGTGAGGAGTTTAATTGAGGCCTTACTCTGTATATACTGATCTGTCTAACAACGCATTGATGTTTCTAATGCCTTTTGCTACCACTTATCTGTTTGAAACTGGATTTTCAGCCTTTAAAGAAAACAGGAAAAGGAACAGGAATAAAAGGGAATAGGAATAAACTGGATGTTGGGCCTGATCTGTGCATAAAGCTGACATTTATTCAGCCAGACATCAAGACTTTGACAGGTGCTATCACCTTTCTCATTAGGTGAGTCGCAGGTGACACAATTTAACGTTACCCAACACGTGATTCATATCCAATGTATCGAAATAAACTGTTTGCGGGTGGTTTCACAGAGACTGCAGTAAATCTTGTGTTAATTTCAATTTAGGGATTTATGAGAGTGAACGCTTTGTATTTTGTTCTGTTAAAAATGATATTCTCCGTCCCTTTTTTCTTCATGTTGATATCGAGTTAGATATTGTGAAATTTTATGTATATGCAAAAGCCAGGATGAAGGCTTAACATTTCACTATTTGCACTTAATTTTTTACAATTGTTGCTTTACAAGGGAAACATGCATGCAATTAAGGGGATTTGACATTTGACCAAAGTCTCCTGGGAAGCCCTGCAAGTCATGTTCAATACCAGGGCCTTTATTCTACTGCAGTGTATTCATAGGAAGATAATAAAATCTACAGTAAACAATAGCATTTACATACATATAGTTAGATGGTATTTCTGCTACCTGGCTCATCATCAGGTGACTCCCGTTCTCCTTGGCTGTTTCAGTGCTTGCCACAACATGCTCTGAACGGTGCACCAGCCCTGATTGATCGGGCCATACCTTAGCCAGGTGGCTTGACCATTGCTTCTCTCTTTGTGGCTACAGCCACTGTGATGCTTTCTCCGGCTCTCGGCCCACTGCGTTGCAGATCTTCTTCTGCTGTTGCCCTCTGATACCCAGTATCTTAAATACTCTCTAGAGGGACTGTCCTGGAAAACCTCTTGCTCTGACCCCTTCTCAGTGAAGTCATCCACCAGCAGCTGATAATTGCGTAGCTCCCTCTTGTCGGCCTCTTCCATGCACTCTTCCCATGGTACTGTCAGCTCCAGCTTGAAGATAGTTTGAGCTGTTCTGGACCAGATTACCAAGTCCAGCCTCAGGGTCATACTGACAGTATCCTGTGGAAAGTGGAAGCAGCATCTTGATGTCAGCTGTCTTCTCCCAGCTGCTTTTGCCAGCCTTCTCTCTTCAACCATGTGCCGGATCTCAGACTGCACCAACTCACTCCTCTCTCTGGGCTTTGCTTTTCCCCACCTTGTCCTTGGAATGAACCCAACACCCAGCCAATCAGTTGCTTTGGCCCCAGTGATGTCCTTATGACGCAATCTGGACTCTGCCTCACTCGCTGCTGTTGTGGCTGACCATTTTCACCCTGTGTTTCCCTGACCTTGTGGTCTTTGCAGTCACTTAGCATCAGCACTTGTGTTGGTCACCTGGAACTCCTTGACTAGACCCCTGATTGGGAGTTTCATTCCATCATCTCCACAGCTGTTATGGGGAAGTCATATCCAAACAGTTGCCAGAGAAGCCTTGGCAAGGCCCAATGTTGATAATGCCATGCTTTGTATTTCCCTGGTAGTCTAGTATTTGGATCCAATCCTCTGTCTGTCCTGCCAGCACCTCGACTCTCACAGTATCCTTGAGGCCTGTCATCAACCCAAGGCTCTTCGATGGTTTATCTGACAGTATTGGTATCTCCTCTCCTCCTATTTTGAAAGTAGTTGCGTTGTCCACCCTACCTCTAATCAGCACCAGGTTTTTGGACTTACTCAGCTTGAACATCATCCTTGTCCATGTAACCAGTGTTTCTAGGTCCTCCAGCATCCATTTGCCCTCCACCACTGATTGTTATGGTCATGTCATCCATGAATGCTTGAGTGGACAGTTGTTGTACTTTTGACTTATTCATTGGTCCTTGGCTTGGTTATTCTGCTGACTTCACGAACAGATGTATCACTGCGGCCAACAGGATGACAGAAATTGTGCAACCTGTCACTATCCCCACTTCAAGCCTTTGCCATTCTGTCATGTGGATGCCAACTGTGAACCTCACCTTGAATCCGTCAAAGTAGTCTACTTGATGGCTTCAAGATCAGGTACACTGTTTTATAATTATTTTATAAATATAACATATGCCTTATATTAATTTAAAAAATGCTGTGGATCACCTCAAAGATCTTGTGAGGCACAAATTACTGTAGGTTACATTATAAAAAATGACAACTATTACACTTGACACCAGCTGAGGGAAAAAAAAATGTACATGAAATGCAACAAGAATTTTGGACAGAAAATGATTTAAATAACCCATCATCCCCTGTTTCACAAGATTCACATTTTATATTTTACAAGTCACAAATTGCCACCATTTTTTTCTGAGCATGTATAATTTTCTTTATGCATGTTTTTTTGATATTATAACTTGATAACGTTTCCTATAAAATACTGCATAAATATTTTCTAATTTTCTGATGAAATATGGAGTACCCCAGTGCTGTTCTTGGCCCTCAGCTTTTCTCTCCTTATATTTCCTTTTGGCCAAATTTTACACAACAATGAAATTAATTTCCACTGCTAAAATGATGATACTCAGCTTGATGTTCCTGTAAAAGTAAATGACACTTCAAAAATTCAAATCAAATTGGAGGCCTACCCATCTGCTGTGAAAAGATGAATGCCACAGAATTTCCTGCTCCCGTTCAGATACAAGCGAGATGCTGGTCATTTTCCCGGTCATCGACACAAGTTTGATCAAGTAACAGTAACTTTCAACAACTGTGTAATTTCTCAAAATATGACAGCCAAGAATCTTGGTGTTACATTTGATCCTACCCTCTCTTTTGATCAGCATTAAATACATCACCAACATGCCTTTTTTCAACTACATAGCATAGCTAAAACTCAATTGTTTCTATCTATGGCAGCTGCTGAGGCTCTAATTCACACCTTTGTGTCATCCAGACTTGACTATTGTAATGTTTCGTTTTCAGGCCTGCCACGTACTAGTACTAGAATGACAGAGTTCAGTCTTAGAGAGGTTTAGTTGAAGGTGGTGTTCCTTCATCCATGAGGATATGTCTGAGAGACAAGCCAAGATCCGCGCCTAAACCGTGGGGTCATCTGGCATGAATGACAGATATAGTTGGGTGTCGTCTGTGTAGCAGTGATATGAGAAGCAATGCAAGCTGAGAACTGGATGGTGTATATTGCAAAGAGAAGGGGCCCCAGCATGGAGCCTTTGAGCACCCCTGTGGGGAGGGGATGGAGTGAGGACGTATGTCCTTGCCATGACACATTGAAGTAACGCCCAGTGAGCTAGGTTTCAAACCAAAAAAGTGCTACATGAGATGCCCATATCTGAAAGTAAAGATAGTAGGATACGGTGGTTCACTGTGTCAAAGGCTGCTGATAGGTTCAGCAAGATAAGGACCGATGACTGAACTGCAGCTTTGGCTGCCCTTAGGGCTTCTGTAACTGACAACAGAGCTGTTTCAGTGGCGTGCAGTGGTTATAGTCGTGCTATATGCCCATAAATGTGACTGTAAGCATATTTTTATGCTCCAAGTCTATATTCCTGCATTTTACATGCATAACTACAGTGATTGTGTGTTGGGCTCTGAACACCTCCAAAACACGCGTGACCTACAACTCAATATTGTACCTGTGTGACACTGATGGAGTTTTGATAGCCTATAAACCTAGAGTGAAGAAAAAATAAATGAAAAAAATACTGTTTTCTTCATTTGTGTGCGTAAGGCAAAACAATTTTGTCCAATAAATACCTGATGTTCCTCTGCCTGGTGAGAAGAGTTTGTCTTCCTGCTATCCTCTATGTGTCTCAGGAAATAAGATCTTAAAAAGTGACAGGGCATACCCAGTGGAAATTATGCCCTTGTGCTAATGCCATCAATGGATGTGTTAAGACAGGTTCCATTTACCTAACCTTCACTGCAGACATGTTTTTCTACAGGTTATATGGGCATGAGGTAATACGATCAAACAAATGCGATCAGCATACATAAAATTTAATCAAATTTCATTTGGACCAAATAATCAAGACAAGTTTTATTTGTTTGCTTGTTTTTTTTTTTTTATCCATGTGGTCTGTGAGGTTCCCAATTCAGTTTTTCCCTCTCACTCTCCTTTGACCTCTTTCTCTCTGTGTGTCACTGTGTCTGTTGAGTCATGTGGAAGTTCTTTCTTCACAGTCTGCAGCAGTCTGAAGTCAGTGATGGCACCCAGAGGATTTGCCTATCAGTAACAGCACATGTTCTCCTGTTCAAAAACAACAAGCTATCTAAGACCACACATGTGTCTGCAGGGTGTATGACTGCACTGCTTTATTGAACACCTTGCATGTGTGTGTGTGTGTGTGTGTGTGTGTGTGTGTGTGTGTGTGTGTGTGTGTGTGTGTGTGTGTGTGTGTGTGTGTGTGTGTGTGTGTGTGCGCATGTATGTGTCTTAGTGTACATATCTGTGCCTCTCTTTCACTTCCCCATTCTAAATGAACACTGAGCCAATTTCACAACAATGAAAGACTGGATTAGCATGCACATACTGTCAGACACACACATGTGCCAGGCTGACAAGGTTAAGATCATAACAAGACATTCAACTTTTGAAGGGAAAGTGTGTGTGTGTATGTGTGTGT